>NW_017731424.1:487942-491109 GCF_001890085.2 Hipposideros armiger
CAACTAGTTTACGGTTTAAAACTGGTGAAATCGTTCCAAGGGGTCTAACAGAAAGCGTGGGTGGGGTGCGCTTGGGGCTGTGACTGGCTGACTGCGCCTCATCCCGGAACTCAGGCTGTGCTCGGACATCACTGGCTAAGTCTTCAAACTCAGCATCCAGGTCTCTGTTTTCAGCATCGACCGCCAGCCCGGCTGTCTCCTCTTCATAGTTTGGCGGGCAGGCGCCCGCCAGGAAGTGCTCGTCCAGCGGCCCCAGGCTGTCCTGCAGCACAGCGCCCTGGCTGCTCTGACCGACCGGCCTCTCGTAATACACCAGGACGCGGTCACCGGCCTGCTTGATCAGCTTCAACACCTGCAGCGTAGATGTGATTTTCACACCTGTTGGAAGATTTTAAAAAGGGAAAACATAAATTACTGCAATAAAAAGTACCTCAATTGCTAACTACAATTGCCCTTAATAAGTGATCATTTAACTCATGAAAAAGTAATAGAGAAATCTCCAAAATATTTGACTGGCTTTTGGATGCATCAGCATACTGATTCTCAAACCTGGAAGGTGGTGTCCTAGGAATGTTTACCTTTCAAACCAAATGGTGAATAACAATCCTTAGACAGCTGCCACGCTGCCAACTCCTAATGGCTTCCCGTTCCTTCCTAGGTTTAAATGACATTATTTCTCAGTTTAAGTGAGTAGAGTGAGATCTGAAGAGGATTTTGTTAATGGTTAAAACAGACTTAGAGTGATGGGAAACTGATTCTACTGAAGAAAATCCCAAAATATACCAGGGATTACAAACTATGTGGTTCAATTAAGAGATCGATGCTTGAGAGAAACTTTTTATAAGCTCTATCAAACTAATCCTTTTCTGGACCAAAAAGAACAAGAAAGGTCTAAGATGCTTGAAAGTTAAACAAGTTAGTTACTATCTGCATCTATATTGATAATATCTACCAAGTTTTGATTTTATATTTTCTGATAGGCACTACATTAACACAGTTCAAAATTCAAAAGGTACAGAAAGATGTACTGGAAAGCACCTCCCTTCCACCCTGTCTCCGAGCCTTACTGTCCCCTCCCTGAGGAATCGAAGCCAGTAGCATCTGGTGTATTCTTCTAGAGACCTGCTAGGTGTATCATTTAGAGGCTCTAATTGTTTCCTGCCCTCTCCCTACTCTCCCCAAACCGTTCTTACTCAAGCTATCCCTTTCTGTAGGGCTTAGAGAAAGGTGAGAAGGGGGTCTTTGCTTTATAAAGGTCTTAGGGCCATCCTAAATAAATCAAAGTCACATCAGCCCCATCTAATAACCTGACTTCAGAGTTTTTCAACCTATAATATATCCTCTCCTCCTTCGGCTGCCCCGGTAAGAGCATGCTTCAGACCTGCTCATCACTTGAACTTGTCCACAGCAAAGACCTTTCACTTGGAGATTAATCTCAGATCAGTCTCCTGTTTTCCACCTCTTACAATCCCATCTGCTAACTGAATGTTTTGAGGTTAATGTCCAGGTCTCATCATTCCCCCTTTGCTCTCATGATCCAGCCGGTCTCCTGATACCATCTGGTTTTCTCCCTGACCTCAGTGTCATGATTTCAGTGATGTTTACATCAAGATTTTCGATTCTTTTGCCCTAGCCCTTTTCTGTCTACCTGTCTTTCTGATCCCCAGCTGTGCTTGCCCCACCATCTCCCTTTTCTTCTCCTGAGCTTAACACCTGACAGCACCGAGTCATGCTATCCATCTTCAGCAAGGCGGCAGAGCTGCTGCAGCCTTTAGATTGGTCTCTAAACTAAGTCTCTGAAACACCAGCTCCCAACCTTTCCTATCCCCCCAAAGCCCACTCTTCCCACTCTCTTCTGTAGATGGCATCACCTTATTTACTGAAAAGATCAACAAGAGGCCACCTTTGCGCCCTGCCAATCACTTCGGGTATTAACCTATCTCAGCGGAGGAAGTATCCCTTTACTTGTATACTTTGGATCTCCCTCTCCCCCTACCTCCTTCAGCATTTTGCTCCGTCAATTATCCTTACTTTTATTTTTACTTCCTTCCTCCTTCTGCTTAAAGCCTTCCTTTTCCTTGGTTTTCATGACACTGTACTAATTTGGTTCCGATCATCTCTTCTCCGTTTTCTCCACCTCCACCTGCCCCTTGCATGGTTTTCTCTGTCATTAGTTTTCTCTGCCTTTTTGCTCCCACTGAATTATAATCCACTTCAGTAGTTTCAACTATCAGCTTTTCCTTTGGTGTCCCCTCCTGCCCCGCATTCCCAACTCCTTCTGGACATCGCCCCCTGGATTTCTTTGACACTCCACACTCCGTATAGTTAAGACCCCTTTGGCCTTCCCATCCTCCTGTCCTCACTACTCTGTGATCAGCTTGCCACCCCCCACCTAACCTGATTTGAAACCCAGAGATAGCCGACTCCTGAGACCCATTCAGCTGTCAGCTCTGTCGAAGTTCCAGTCCATTTGCATCTCCTGTTCCCATCCTCCAGATCATGGGCTTCAGCTACAGCAATAAACAGCTCTTCACTCTGATCCCAAACTCACACCTTCCCTATTTTAATCACCGAACATAATACTGCTCCCCAGTTTTCCTAAAGCTTCAGCTCAAAAACCTTTAGCCTATAAACTGATCACATGGATATCCAGAGCTTTCTAATATGGCTCTACATCATTCACCCAGCCTTAACTTATACTGCTTTCCTCTAGTCACATTATGTTCCAACAAAATTGTAGTTCCACATATGCGTAAGTAAAGAATACGTCCATCTAATGGCCTGTAGTAGGCAGAAACTGCCACTCAGTCCAAACCCGTTCTTTGTGACTGCACACGCGCCCTCACCTCATCTCTTCCCCCAACCCCCAGGAGCTCTGTGGAGATGGCCACTGTGCCTCTCAGGACACGGCGGCCAACTCGGGATGCCTTTTCTTTTGGAATATTTAAAATATATACAAAAGTAGAGGAAATAGTAAAAAGAACATCATTGAGGTTCAAATATAACAGACACTTGTGAATCTTATTTCTAAATATACCAATTCCATTACTAAATATTTAAAGAACTGTATACCCATATAAACAAATGGCAGCTATAGAAAAAGAATGTGTATCACACCTGCCCCTTTTAGCAATAAATATTATTTTTTACAAATGTTAGATATGAAG
>NW_017731424.1:491538-532666 GCF_001890085.2 Hipposideros armiger
GGACTTCTAGGTGTGTGACTAAATAATTTTCATGATTTTATTGTCATGATAGATTTGAAACAAAGGCAGGGTTTCTGTGACGTGTAACTAAGGATAACTGCTCCTTGATTTAGGAACTGGTTTATCTTGTTATTGTCTTAGCTGGACAGAATATACCACCTTGTCATTAAAAGCTCACCTATGACCAAGCATGTATCAAGAAATCCCTTAAGTCTAGAATGGGTGGGACAGGTACCACCAAGGTCTGAAAAGGTTTGTGCTTTTTCCCACAGTGAGTCCTACTGCTTATTCATAAACATCCAAGCAAATAATCTTCCTATCAACAGAGATTTTGTTGTTACCAATCCAATTGATAGGAAGACACACAGGTGACACATTTTTCTGCCAGCAACAGTGATTGGGGCTGCACTCAGAATGAGACTGCATATTAACAAATGGCTGGCCAATCAAGGACAATATGGGGCCACCAGTATGGGACCACAGGACAGTTCAGATGTACCCTCTTAGACAAGGAATATTAGTCTCTCTCCTGTTTGTTATCTTGTCCTAAGTGATGGCAGTAGATAGGTTAATACTATCAATTTTAGGCTCAGAGTAGAAATGGTGACCATACAGAAAGACAAGTGTTGACTTTCCCCTTTTTCACATTCAATAAAAAATAGAGGATCAGAAGGTGGAAGAAAGGGAAAATCAGAAAGGTTATAGAAAAGTGATCTATAGTTTCTAAAGATTTATACATTTGGACTAAAATGGCATATGTATTTTAAATTAATTTTTAAGGCTTCCTTCAGATTTTTATTTATAATAAAGTTATTTCTTTCTGTTGTAAAAGTAACATTGTGCTTATAAAAATAAAGAAGGAAGAGAGGAAAACTCCCATATCGACTGTAAATGTAAAGTATATTACCATATTAGCATAATTAGCATATTAGCATAATTACCTCCAATAGCAATCAGTCTATCTCCCCGCTGAAGATCTGCAATTGCAGCAGGCGAGTTTGGGGCCACAGTTTCAATAATGACGTGGCCAGCATACCCGTCGGTTGACTGGACAAGACGAAGTGTAAGTCCGACACTTTGTAAATTCCCCTTTATTAATTCAACCTTTGATAAAGAGAAAAAAGTGAAAACAGATTCAGTGGGTTCATAGTAGTGGAGTCAGAAAACATTAACACGCTGAGTCAGAATACGACAGCTGATGCTTGCGTTTGTACCATATTGACTATTACAGACAAATACAGGAGGGAGGAAACCTTTATTGTGACAATATAAATGAACATGTCCTGACTGCACATTTGGACCATCAAAAAAATTAAACACTTTTTTATCTTCAGTGTGTCGTGTCTTATTGAAGATACATACATGCTCAGTGTGGGAAATTTGGAAATAAACAGAAAGGCAAAATGAAAACTACTCCTAATTATACCATCTAGAACTACACTGTCAATATTTTGTACTTTCTAATATATATATTTTAACACAAAATGGAGAAATCCATTATGAATATAATTCTGAATCTTGCTTTTTGGAAATATAATGGGAATAATCTATGTCATTAGATGTACTTTGGAACCTGTTTTTTATGGTCTGTTAAATTTTCTTTTTGGCGGAGAAGGAAGAGAGTTTACATTTATATTTTATTAAGAGTTATCTTGTTAATGAGATATCCTGTTTTAACTCATCAAGATCATTTTGTTTTCTAAATGAATGTCATCCAATTTATCAGGTCCCAGGTTCATATCATCTGTGATTAAAAAAACAAACAAAACAGGGCTAGCCAAGTGGCTCGTTGGTTAAGAATTGGCTTGGGAGCTCGAGCTCTGAGCAGCAGGGCCGCGGATTCGGATCCCACATGGGCCAGTGACACCGCCCTCTACAGCTAAGATGGTGAACAACAGCTGGACCTGGAGCTGGGCTGCCATGAGTTGCTGGCAGTACGCTACAACGGCGTAGGCTGCAGTGAGGCTGCAGTGGGCTGCCGTAAGCCACTGTGAGCAGCTGGCAGCCGGCGTGAACTGCCAAGAGCCATCGTGAGCGGCCATCCAGTGGTCGACGACCGATCTGCCTCAGCCGGGAAGAGTGCAATGATAATACCAACATGGACCAGCAAAACGACGTCCTCCACAACTAGACTGAAGAACAAAAGGACAGCAACTTGGCTCTCCCCCTACCCCGATTCCCCAGTGCTGTTCCCCTCCCCTAATTCCCCAATAAAACCTTTGAAAAAAACAAAACAAACAAAAAAACCCATGCTATCTGTCTGCATTCCAATCACTGATTTAAAAAAAAAAGGACAGTGAAATGATGGCAGTCATCTTTCAGGACTGACCTGAAATGAAGAGAATACTCATTGCTGATCACTTGATTAAAAAAAAATTAAATTTAATTTAAAAAGGACAGAATGCCATATCCTTCTACACGACAAGAATTCAGTCTGTGTTTATTAGGTTAAATTACAAATCAGTCTAATTTTATTATTCAGCCCACATTTCTCGCTCTGCTCTTCAAGATCTCTTATGAGGGACTTTGCCAAATAGCCTACTAATATCCAAATATATCACTGTATTGCTTTAATATGTACATGCAAATCCCACTTAAAGGTAGAAATTCAATTCTCCTATCTAATGATAGGAGTAATAAAAGCCCTTATTGGAAGTTGTTCTTTAATATGGGTGCTAATAAATTTTGTAAAGGTGCTTTATGATATAGTAAATAACCACCTTATAATGTTAAAAGTGTTTCCGTTAATAAAAGCTGTTAAGAACACATTCTCTCAAATCCACAAACATAACTATATTCTTAGTATAGAGTGCCAAAGCTAAAATTTAGAATGTAAATTTTTCTAATATCAGAAAGCTAATGGTAGCAAATGGATAAAGAATTAAATTGTATGAGTCCTAGTACTGTAAATGTTAAAAACTAACACTTGGACTTGGAATGTTTTTTGTGATTTACTCTTTGTTCTTAAAGTGCAGTGGAGGTGGGGGGTGGAGTTGAGATGGGAACTGAGGCCAGTATAGGTTTTTGTGTAATTCAGTTTATTTTCTGCCTACCAACCATATTATTCTCCTTTCCTTACAAGACACACTATGTAAAGATTTACTCGAAAATAAAAATGGGCCTAAACTTAAGGGCCAAAACAACTAAATGTATAGGAAAAAATATATGAGAAAATCTTATTATCTTAGGCAAGATTTTTTCAAACAGGACACAAATAGTACAATCTATATAAGAAAAATTTATAAAATAAACTTAATAAAATTAAAAACTTTTGCTCTTCGAAAGACACAGTTAAAAAAATGAAAAGACAAGCCACAGACTGGGAGAAAATATTTGCAAAACATTTATCTGAAAAAGGACTTGTATCCATGATTATATAATTTGTACAACAACAGTAACAAAAAAAGACTAACAATCAGATAAGAAAATGTGCAAAATATCTGAATAGATACACACACACACACACACACACACACACACACACATGACCAATAAGCACATTAAAAGATGTTTAATTGGTTATTACGGAAACACAGATTAAAACTACAACGAGATACTACTACTGGATAGTACAAAATAACTAGAATGGCTAAAATTAAAGACTAATACAATCAAGTATTGGTGAGGATATGAAGCAACTGAAACTTATACACTGCTGATGGGAATATAAAATGGTACAGCTACTTTGGAAAAATTTGACAATTTCTTATTAAGCTAAACATACACTTACCATATCACCTAACAATCCTATTTTTAGGTATTTTAGCAAAGAGAAATGAAAACATGTCCACAAAGACTTGTATGCAAATATTCACACAGCATCGTTCATAAATGAATTGGTCAATCAAGAATCGGTCAGCTGGTGAGCTGACAATCGCTGTTGTATATCTACACAATGGAACAGTGCTCAGCAACAAAAATAAAACATCAATACACACAACAAATAAATCTCCAAGACATGCTGAGTGAAAGGAGTCAAATATAGAAGACTATATATATGCTCTATGATTCAATTTGTATGAAATTCTAGGAAAGGCAAAATCATAGTAACAGAAAGCAGACTGGTACTTGCCATCGACTGGGGGTCAAGGGCTGGAAATCGAGGGCAAGTAGCAAAAGTGAAGTTTTCAAGGTGATGGAAATATTCTGTATCTTGATGGGAGTGAAGGTTATATGACTATACAATTACCAAAATCCCGTAACTGTACACTTAATGAATTTACTGCATTTAAATTATACCTTAAATAAAGCAAAAACAAACCCCTGAATATGCCATTTTTGTCTTAAGATACTTAAGTATACAGATCACTGTTAATTCATTCAGATAGCCCTCAGTTTTCCAATATATTTAATTTAATAAAACTTGGGATGAATTTAGATGGTCCTTAAGTCAATCAGGAAGGAGAGCAACAGTTAGACAGTTTTTCCATTTAACTGATGTCACGCAAATGCATACTGTCTCTTAACTACAGATAACTGGCATAACTAGACTGTAAATACAGGATGAAACCAGGCATAATTATAAGAAGCGAGAACAGGGTGTCAGGGGGAAAAAGAAAAACCACTTGAAAATGTAACCCAAGTTTTTATTTTATTTACTTTTTTAAAAGAATAAAGATAAACCTTTAAAGTTCTATCAAATACTTGCATGTAGTTAAAAAATTAAAATACACAAAAGCACTCAGGAGGGCATCTTCTGTCTATCCAAGCCGCGCACCCCCATGCCCCAGCAACCACCTTTAAACTGTTTCTGTTTTTATTTGTTGTAGGAAATTACCTTTTTTTTTTCTGTAGATCATACGTCATTTCTTAATATATCAAATTTTAGGCAATCTGTTGACTTCCTACTGTAACAGACAAGGATGTTAGCCCATTCTCCTTCCCCCAAATTACAGTAGTTACATCACTACTTTTAGTTCCTCTTCGTAACCTCTTTATAACTTTAATTAATACCTGTATCCCCTTATTTCATCAACTAGAGACAATCCTTGATATTAGGACTTCTACCTTCCCTTCAGTTAACCCTCTTTACACCTTCCACCTTCTGAACTCTCCCATCAAAGTTGATTAACTATTATAGTCATGGTCTAACTATAATTAAGCTGTCAAGGTTGATGACTGAATCTAAAGGCTAAAAACGAGCAGTGTTTACATCATGACTATATAAATATTGTTTATTGCAAAGCTGGGCATCATTACATTTTCTGTCTTATATAGCCTTTTGTTTTTCTTGGAGGTTTTGTTTTCTTTCAACAACATAGCTTTCACTTTAGATGTAGGATTTATGTAAGTACTGCTTCTGTGATTAACTCTTAAATCCATCTATCCATTAGTTTACATATTAAATTATTTAGCACCCAGTTGAAAGAAAGTTTTTCTTTACCCCCCCCCACTCCCACTCCTGCCAAAAACAAGCTAGCTAATCAATGTAGAAGGAATGATCAGATTAGAAAGCTCACCCATTTATAATCCCCCAGAACGGTAGAGGGACTGTTTTAGATTAAAAAAAAAAAAAAAAAGAGACAGACAACCCCATGTAACATATGAATCTTGATGAGATCTTAGTTTAGGGGGGAAAAAAAGATACAAAAAATATTTATGGGATATTGGGAGCATTTTAATACAGACTGAAAATTAGGTGAAATTAGGGAAATATTAATTTTCTTATGTGTGATAATGGCTATGTAAAAGTCCTATTTTTAGGAGGCTCACACTGAAATATTTAGGGGTGAAGTATCATGATTTCTAAAATAATCCTTGCCTATGACTTCAGGCAAATTATTTCTCTGAACGTCATTGGTAAAATGAGATATCTCAGACGTGGAGCTATGAAAAGATTCAGTACTTAGTACTGTTATTAGTAAGACTTAGCACTATTAGTCAAAAACAGGGATGCAAAAGGAAAACCAGTCTGCTGTGAATGAACTCAATATACAGTTAAAGAAATAAGGTGAACATTATGAAACAAATATCAATTCAGGACATTAGAATATTTAAAAACTATCTTATATCATTCAAATATTGATTTACTTTTATAGGGTCAAGACTGAGAAGCTAAAATAATTTTATGATTTAAAAAAACCCATCATATTAGAAAAGATAAAGATGGTGACTAATGTCAACATTTAGTAAGAGAACAGGCAGTTCAAACCCACTAGAAGTATAATGAGTCTTAACTTCCAAAGAGTAGAAATTATACTGACAGTGGTAAATATCTACTTTTGCACAAAAGTGTAAGTTTTCATCCCTTTAGAAAGTTTCCTCTATGTAGCAGACTAAAGACATCAAATCAAATGAAAAGGGGCCAAAAAATGAATAGCAGAGAGAGAAAAATTATATTTCTTAGGGACAAATAAAAGCATAATAAAAGCTCTCCTATTCCAAAAGATGAGCTATGATTGAGGGAAAGTTAACATCGATAGAACTTTTCACTCAATATCTTTGTAGACGGTCAATGTTTACTGTCTACATTTCTTTTAGGGAATAAGGAAAACTTGGTCTCTCAGTGTCCCAACTGAGGATCAAGTTTTCTGCTGCAGGGGAGGTAAACAAATGGGGTCACAACATCTCTCCCCTTTGAAACAGTCATCAGGTTACATCCATGGAATTTGCCTGGAAGTTTTAGTCCAAATCCTTCAAGCCCAAGTCTGTGGCTACAAGCCAATCATACAAATTCCATGGTCCTGAGACTGCTCAGATCACAAGGATCCCACCTTCAATGGAGGGTTAGAAGCATTGTGGCCAGCTTCTGAATGTGAGTTAGAAGTTTTAGGGAGTATCTAAACTATATTCTAAGGCTGAAGCGTGATGTGCCACAAGACATGTATGGATACGATGTGATGGGCCTTTGGGGGAGGTAAAGGCTGCTCCTGAGTGAGTGGTCTGGGAAGGCTTCCTGTAAGGGGATGACATTTAGGTTATATCTTAAAGCATGAGAAGAATTTGAACAAATGGAGTTGGACCAAGAGGTGTGGGATGGAGTAGCAGAGGCTATCATTCTAGGACATGGTAACGTTGTCAGAACAAAGAATGGAGACAAGAGTTCATCAAAAAATTTAAACCATCATGATGATATCAGTTGAGATTTAATGGAAGAAAATCCTACCCTGATTATAACAAAACACATTTAATAGGGAAAGGAAGCAGCATTTCACAGAACATATCACAGACTCCTACATATTCTGGTTATCTAATAGAAAAAGGTCCTACAATATGGTGTCTTGCAATAAATGTACATAGAGTTTGTAAACATCTATTAATATCTATTTGCTATAAACATGTTCTTTAAGCCTGTACTTTGTGACATGACTGCTATTCTATAAAAGAAGAAATGAAATTGGTAATCCTGATTCAACACTTACTATATATGCTTACACAAGCAGACACTAATGCTTGCCAAGTTTCCCCCTTCTATGGGACGATCCCTGCAGCCCTCTAATCCTTAGTATGGATATAGTGGGAACAGCCTTGCTTAGATAACATGGTTCCACTGTTCTGCCTCATTACATGGTCCAGGCGCATACACCTGACTCAGGCTGGACCAATCAGAGTTCCCTCCTACTCGGGGGGAATTCAGATTCAGAGATTCCTTGAATGGAATAAAGATAAATGTAGCTGTGGGCATCTGTGTACCTTCTTACAGCCTGGGAAGTGGAGATAGCCAGTCTACAGGGTTAACAATAAAGCACATAAACAGCCAGGAGCAGAGAGGAAAGACAGAGGCCCGACAGTGGTTCTGTGTCTGGTTCCAGTGTGTTTCTAAGGCTGGGCTGCGCTCCTGCTAGTAGCTACACAGAGCGTGACCACAAACAGTGGCCCTGCCACCTGCCTGTGGGGTCCATGAAACACCATGGTATCCTACCCCTTTTTGGCTTAAGCTAGTTTTTAGTAGGTATCTGTTTCAAACATGTTCTAGCTTATTAGCAGGCATTGTGTTAGAGACTGTCATATACAATATCTCATTGAACTCAAAGTGTGGTAGTTATTAAACTAGAAAGCTAGAAATACATTTTAAAAGTAGGATGCAAAGTGTTTTCTGTGTCCACTGACTTGAATTTTGTTGAAAGCAAAAGGCAGCTTTCTGTTGGAGTAGAAATACTAATTCTAGTATTTTTTTTGTATGACATACACAAAGTTTATCATTGTCAAGAATTTCTGACACATACTAACTAAACAGCAATTGTGAGAGCTGAACCAAGATTGCAGGCGGTCTGCATTTAACTTCACCAATAACGTCAGACATAGGTAAAAAAAATCCCGGCTGTATGCGCATCTAGCTTGTGGAGAACAATTTAGGAAAAATGCCAAGCTTGCCTTTAAGAGCTCTCACGCTCTGACGTCCCTTTTAGGCTTTCTTGGACCCTGCTGAGATGCCTTATTTTCACCGGGGGAAAAAACCGTATATTGATTTTTTTATCCCTTCCTAAATGGACATAATTTTATACAATGGACAAAAACAGGATATATTTTAATAACATCAATAGAACTTTTACAAACTGTTCTCTCATACCCAAGCAAAAAAACAAAAATGCAAGAAAGAGTAAAAGGATCACTAAGTGAAAGACCCGAAATTACTGTAACCAGGTATACATCTGAGCATTCTTTCATTAAATAAGTTCCTGAAAAAGACATCATGGGAAGTATTTCCCAGTGTTTTTGGTTGAATAGTGGCGCAGGGAAGGGAGAAATAACACAATCTGTACACATATGTACTCGACACCAGTACATACGAGCAGGCTTTTAAGTGCACTGAACCATTCACAGTCTTCCTGGCCCATGATGTAAATCAATACCTATTCGACCAGAATTCTCATGTTACAATAAAAAAAGATGCCCATGACCTTCAGACACATCGGTGTATTCTGTAACTCCTCTCCCCAAAATAAAACGGTGGTAACATTTTCAGAAAAATCAATGTTGATCTAAAAAACACACTTTAACGTAACCTATACCAAAGCTACTAAGAAAGAAATGGAAAGAAATGCACAAATTCACTCATGTTTTCAAACACGTAGGCACTGCATGCTGGGTTTGGGAGACAGGGCTGTGAACATCACAGATGAACTTCCCTGGCCTCATGTAAGCAGGAAAGGTAGGCATGAACAAATAATTACAGTAATATTGGGTTGTCGGAAAAGTCATGACGTATTTTTTCCTGTTTTTCGTTGCAAAAATGTGTCATGACTTTTCTGACAACCCAATACTTGGGTGATTTAACAGGAGTCATCTGACGTTTACAGGGCAGAGAAGACATTCCTAAAAAACAAATTTAATTTGACTCTTGAAGGATGAGTAGGAGTTGGCCAGGCCAGGTCAGAAGTGCAGGCAACGTATCTAAACCAAGAGAGCAGCCGGTCTGAAGGGAGGAGATGCCAGCTAGCACGATATATCCGGGGAACTGAAGAAAGACAGTTCATATTACAGCTCTGACAAATTCAGCCTATGTGAATAGGGAGAGAATTCTGTTCATTAAACTTAAAAGATCTTTCAAAAGAAAGAAGCATAATATCAACTCCATCACCAATTTCATGCCCAAGATGGTCAAAGTTAATAAATGATAACTGGTATAAGAGACATTTGAATGTGCTAATTATAATAATACTGTAATGTGACTGGAAACTTGAACACAAATATTTAATACACGCCGATCCTTTAAAAACAAATCAAAATTTCATGAATATTAGCTCAAGAGGGATATAGTTTTTTCTTTGGGGGATAAAAAAACCCCTAAAAAGTCAAATGTTTAAAAATGTGCTTCCAAGTTTGATTGCTTGCTGTAAAACATACCATTTACAAAAAAGTTTCCTACAGATACATGTATTTGTAAACCATTGAGTGCTTCCCCTTCCATAGGCCACTTCTACATTACCCGTATTCCCAAAGCTGAAGTATACTCTAAACCTAAAACCCACGTCTATAAAGCACACACCCAGGGAGTCTGCAAATAGACTTCTCCCATGGATACATTTGTTTGCGCAGACTGACCCCAAGTGGGTATTAGTTACATGAGATAGACGCCCAAGCTCTGAACGCCTAAACATGACGGGCGAAACGGTGGGAAGCCCAGGACCAGGTCTGACTGGGGCAGTACCAGGGTGAGCTCCAAGCTCCTGGGCAAGCTCAGCCCAGCCTTGCTGCCTGCCCAGCCCCAGGCCCAGGGTCCAAGGCGAACGGTCTCTGGACACTTCTTTCCCACCTGGTTCCCTTTCTCCCTTCCTTTTCCAGTGCAGTGGTTGAGGGCCCTGAGCCAGGTACCAAAGATCCAGCACAAGATTAAATGGAGGAGAGCCTGCACGTAACACAGCTCTCTTCAGGTAGCCAGGACTGGGTGGCTTTAGGGCAGCGGTGGCCTGGAACAGCAAAAGAGCTTCCATAGGAGCTTTCTTTTTTGAGAAGCAGGGTGACATGAGACAGCTAAGTGACAAACAGCGTCTGACTCTAGAAGAGGGGGGCCTTGAAGTTCAATCCCCATCATTGACCATTTTGGGGGAAGGGCGTTTCCTACTCACTGTAGTATTCAATTCCTACTGTACTGACTCCAGTGGTTTTGTTGCCTACATTTTTAAAAAATGGAAAACAATACTCTTTCATCTGTAACACAGGTTTTTATAGACTGGCTGAAGCACCTACACAGGCACCGTTCATGTAGGAAACGCCATGCTTCTGTCAAGTCAGCACCTGTCCCCTCATTTCCTCCCCAGGTACCTTTTCAGCACCAGGCCCGTTCCCCAGCTTCACCTCCTTCCTCACAGGTTACAGAGATTTCGCCTGCTTTCCCCTCCTTTATACAACTCCAGCACCTGGGGTTCGTCCTGGCTTCCGAATTCTTATCACCCCAGAAAAGCACACTATTCTTGCCGAAGGACCTTCGGCTAGGTAAACAGCCTACGCATGGGGTAGAATTAGAGACTGTAAAAACAATTAGCTTACAAATTTTAAGTTTTCAAAAATACATGCCTATTCAGTGTTGGGTTTGAATTCTGGCTCGAATGTTTACTCATTTTATGGTCTCAGGCAAACGATTTAGCCTGTCGTATTTGTGAGAAGGGGACACTAATATCTACCACACTGGGTTGTCAGATTAAACGAAACTATGGGAATAAACGTCTAACACACTCCAGGCACTTCTCTCCTCAGGTGGGTTACAAAGAATTCTTTTTGGGGTGAAAACATAAGTGAGGCCCCTCCATCTTCAAAACAGAATGCCAGCGTGGCCATCTGATAACCTGGTCTCTAAAGCAACTAGATGGTACATTAGGCCTGCATCCTTTGGTTGCCTCATCTGAGAGGCGACAAAGATCTAGAAATATGCTGAAAAAGGAAAAGTCCATTATACAAATACAACTGACCTGAGAGATCTAAAGAATAAAAATGATCCTTTGCCCAGGTTCAAAAACTCCTAGGAAAGTAATCACAGCCAAATGATTACCTTGCAATATATTCAGCTGTCTTCTTCTTCTCTCTTTTTAAATCTGATTGAAGTCTCCACTAATATTTTGATTTGAAACTCATTTAAATTTTATACAATCGTTCCAGAGAAATAAAAAGCTCTCAAGGGTACACAAAGTCTGAGGTTGTTATGGAAACAACAGAGTGGAAAACTCTTGCTCTTAATTCCTTTGTCAAATAGAAACAGCTCTCATTCTGAGTCACCAAATCAGCCCTCGACTTCACATAGCCCCACTGTACTTCTGCAGGGTATTTACATCTTACTAAGGAAGTGTGACAGCCTTAAGGACAGGTTGTTTTTTATAACTTTTTATTTTGAAATGATTTCAAACTTACAGAAAAGTTGCAAAAATAGTACAAAGAATTTCCATTTATTCTGAATCCAGATTTCCCTATTGTTAACATTTTGCTATTTGTTTCTCTCTCTGCATTTTTTTCTAAACCATTTGAAAATAAGTTGCAGACATGATGCCCTCTTAACCCTAAGTATTTAAGTGTGTACTTCCTAACAAGGACATTTGCTTATATAACCACAGTACAATTATCAAAGAAAATTAACATTGATACAATACTATTATCTAATCTACAGACTTTATTCTAGCTGGAATGCAATTTAAAAATATGTACCGATTATTTTTGCATCTTTGATCAAAGAATCACTTAGATGAGTGGTCAGCAAACCACAGCCTGTGGGTTGTTTTTAACAAAGCTTTACTGGAAAACAGCCACACTCATTTGTTGATCTATTGTCACTGGCCGCTTTAGAAGATAAAGCAGCAGAGTTGAGAAACTGTGACAGTGACTGTCTGGCCCGCAGAGCCTATTTACTATAAAAAGTGTGCCAAACCATGACTTTAAGAATAAGTGTGCATGAATATACACACACTGACTGACACAGATTTCTTCACAACATTAAAAAATTGCAAAATGTCTACATGTTCATCAGTGATTGGTTAAATATGGTACACAGTGGAATATCATGCAGACATAAAAACAGTGACACATGTATATGGAGATAAAAATATGCCCTCAGTGTATTTATTGTTAAGTAGGAAAAAAGTCAGGTTATTAGACACATGACATCATTTTCGTCTTTAAAGAAACATACACATACGCTGTGAATAGTGTGTGTATATTTGTGTTTATAAAGTTCTTCTATAAAGTTAACAGTGGTCTCTGAGTAGTGAGATTATGGTTGGCTTTTGCAATTTAGCTTTCTGAATTTGTTTTTCAATTGGGCAAAAAAATATATAGTTCATACCAATTTCCAAACTTATATCACGTCTACAGAATTTGCTGATTTTATTGTCAAAATATGCAAGTTTCCTCAAATTTCACGAAATATCATCACAAAAATTAAAACTCTGCTCCATGATATCTACTTCCTTATGCTCAATGGTTTCCTACTTAGACTTCGAACATCCTGTGTTGATTCATTTATGAAAGAGAATTCACACATCATTTAAAAAACAAACCATCTGTCCATACTCTTAAGAATCCCTTGATAACCTTTAAAGAAATATAATGAATTACCCAGAAGTAGTCTTATTTACAATGATTGTAAAATCTTATCTGTTCCAGTATAGAGCATACTGTTTATATAAAACAGTTTTCAAATATAAGCACCTATTTGTCCAGTACACTCCAATATCAATGTAAATCAACATGCTTACAAATGGGGAACACAGCTGTCGCCAAACCCACTTTAAACACTATTCACATTCAATACTTGTGTGCAGACATATTCCACACCTTATGGGAAAAGACTGGTTTAATAGGACATAAGAATTAAGTGTTATTGCAGCCCTTTCCACTTCCCTGATTGAAGATAACAAAAATTTCAGCCTAGTTTTACCTTAGCCTATTCATTCTAAAGTACCTTCAGTTAGTAAATAGAACTTCACACTGATAGAAAATGCAAAGGTGAGGGCTAGAGATCTCAGTTTAGTGCCATGAACTATTCCTCCTTCCCAAATATTGTCAAACTATGTTTTAATTATAAACATCTAAACTTTTTTTTCTTTGCTATGACATTAACACTCTTTACTCCTAAGAAGCTATTAATTTATCTTAAACCTCCCTAAAATTTAAATGTTTGTTCATGTTTTGTCCTCAGTTGAGATGGGCGGTATTTTAACCTAACTTCCTTCTCTTCTCACAGTATTTCAGAATTGTATTAAACACACTTAGAAAACATGAGACAGAACTGCATCCCTCATTTTTAACCAAGATGAACTTTAAGAGTGGAAATACTGCTCAGGATTTACCACTAAAGCTCAAAGGCATTTAGTTTATTTAAGAAGCCAAATTATAGAACATTATATGTGGTTAAAATTTCATTGAGTCCCTACTGTATTCACAAATATTATCAAAGTGAACTAAACCAGAGTTTTCATAAAAACTGACATTTTCAAAAAAGCCTTATTTGTTTAATCTTTCTCTTCCTTTGATAAGATTAAGACTGTAAATGGCAAATGGTTAAACAGGAGCACCAGCATGCTATCTGCAAGGCATGTGGCCTTAAACAAACACGCCAAAATGCCAACTCGGAAGTATCTCGCCTAGTGTACTTCTAAATGTGTCTCTTACTTGAAATCAATTCTTTAGGGAGCTCTTTGAGACTCTGTTATGTATATTCAGCAATGTGTGGTTAGATCTGAATATATGTCATTCAGCACGACTTCTAAAACTCTCCAAAGGTAAAAGGGAAGGAGTAAGAAGTTTGGATGCTTAATGATGACATGACACCATTTATGTACCGTATTTGTAAACGAAACTCCTTACTCTAAAAATCGGGTATTTTACAGAAGGCATATTGAGCACTGAATCTCATTCTGTGGACTCAACCTAAACATTTTTATTTGGTTAAGACACACATCAGAGAAAAGACAGAAATGTGACTACGTCTGCTGAAGTCTGAAGGTCTGGAAGAAAAAGGGTTGAAGGTAAACGGAGGCTCATGGCCGGCCGGCCGGCCAGCTTCAGTCTCTGCAGAAGTCTTGATTGAATACCGACGTTATGCCAGTGCTGTGAGCCGAAACAATCATGGCATATGCTGTACAGAAAGATATCGATGGAAATAACACTGGTCAAAGTTTCCTACTAATATAAATGTGAATTCCCAACTGTGGGAAGTATTCCCAGAGTGCTTGCTCATTTGGGAAGATTTCCCAGAGGAATGATGATTGGTTGGTGAATCAGTCAGGATCAGATAAAGAAAGAGACAATAGCTAAATATTTGAAACAGAGGGGCTTGAAAACAGGGAAATGGCTACTCAGCAATGGAAGAACTGAAGCCGAACAGGAGACAGTGAAGCTCAGATATTAGCAACAGTTAGAAGTCACTTCCACCTCAGGCTGAAGGGCACGGGAGGGAGTGGTATTTATAGGCCAGGGGTTGGAGCGTGAGGCGGAAGCTGAAAGCATGGTGGACCTGTCCTGTGAGAAGCATGGAGCCCAGGAAGAGAAATGGTGGCTGCCAGACATGGTGTCAAAGGCAGAGAAGAGGAAGAACACCTGGCTTCTCTAGTCCACTTCCGTTTCCCACCAGAGCGTCACACTCGTCAAACCCAGCTGAAAGTCAGCTGACACTGAAGCCTTGGAAATGCTGTCAGCATCCGTCAGCCTTTTCATGACACAGGGCTGGGGAAGGGCCCAAGAATGCACCTGAGGCAAACAAGCTAAGGCCTGGCACAAGCAGAGATCTGGAGACAAGGGGTAGGTATAGGTCACGCCGGGGGAAGGGCGCATACGTACAAAGGCTGTGTCATGCACAGAATACGGCAAGTCTGAGGAGTGAAAGATGGCCAGCATCGCCAAAGCAGAATGGGAGGGTAGAAGGTAAGCCTGGAGAGAGAGGCCAGGCCAGGGAAGGCTTTGCAGGACACATCCAGGAATTTGTCCGTATTCTAGGAGCTGTAAGAAACCACTGAAAGACTTAAGGAGGATCATATTTGTACTTCCAAACAATCACTTCTCCTCTCCTTCCCCTCCTAGACATTCAAGTAACAACTGCAACATGCCAGGAATTCTACTAGGTACAAGACAAACACACAGTCTAAAAAAAATACAGCACATTTGTGCCCCAGCAAAGTCTACCAGCAAGTATGTAGCGTGCAGTATTATCAAAGACTTCTAAGCATCCTTCTTTTAGCATTTATCATCTGATTACCATCAGGGACGTGAGATTTATCTTCACAGCCCCATATGCTTAGTTCCTTGCTCAGTAAATTTGTTGATTGTCCTATTGTTTATTTTTTTGTATTTATATGCGTCCATTAATCATTCACCCACCTTTGTCTTTTCAGCTGAAGAGCACTAATTTTTTCCCATCCATTTATCTCTATATGGCTATCTCACTTCCATGTTAATTTTAGTTCTCTCAACCTGATCCAGCTGTTATAAATTTCCTGTATTACAGAAATGCACAAATAATTCTGTGAGAAGAATTTCATGGTTTTTAAATAAGCATGTTCATTTTGTGACACCTACTCTCATGAAAAGCTGGATTCTTGTCTTGGAGGCACAATGACATATTTTCTAGTTCTTTAAGGATCCTAGATCGCATATATCTAAGAACAGTTTGGAATTCTTTCTTACATGCTTGTCATAAGAGCTGTTTCCTCATTTTGTACCTCAACTTGGCATGTCTTATAAAAGTTCAGTGCCACAGGCAAATCTCAGTATGAGATTGAACGTTCCTTCTTTTATGTCTACTGTCCATTACAGTAGCCACTAGCCACACGTGGCCACTGATCGCCTGAAACGTGGCCAGGATGAACTGTAATGTGCTGTCATTGTAGAATATTCATCACATTTCAAGGACTTTGTACGGAAAAAAGTATCTCCTTCATTTTTATGTTGATTACATGCTGAAATGACAATGTTTTAGGTGTATGGGTCAAATAAAACATTACTAAAATTAAGTCCATTTATTTATTTTTACTTTTTAAAATGGAGCCATAAGAAAATGTGGCTATAAGTGGCGTACATTTTATTTCTTTTGGACAGTGCTCTTGTAGATCATTTGTGAAAACTGATCAAAGTCCTGGACTCGATCATTCAGGATCTCACGCCTGATCATCTTTACCGTTTCCCATATCCTTAAGACAGGTCTATCTGTGACAAAATATTATCCTAATAATTAGATGATTTGGTATGGCTTTTCATCACAAGCTTTCTGAAAATTGAAACTGCATTTATCGTTTCCATTTCTTCCATAGGCTTGTTTAGCATCTTCATATTAGAAAGGAATGATTTTCCTATATATTGTATTTTCTCCCAACTGATTACCCGTCCTCGACCAATTTTTCCTATTCAGTTGCCCTACCCTTTACCCTGGAGTAAAGGGAGACTCACTAGGCTCTGTAAGGCAGATTGCCTCTAAATCAGGTTTAATCTCGGGCAACTGAACATAGCTAATCTTATAATGAAGGCCCTTCCATTAAAATCCCAGCTCCCCATTTTCAGGGTTATCCTTGCCTCTGCTCTGAAATGCTTCCACACTCACCATTCCCAAACTATCTCCTAATTATTAGAATACCATTCACAGTCCAGTTCTTGTTAGAGGTAGTGGGATTTGATGGAACAAGTATAGATCTTATAGATAGAAAACTTGGCTATTTCTGTATCAGAAAAAAGTTCCATTGACTCTGAAGTAGTACATGTTACATATTTGGTTCCCATGTCTCTTTTCAGACACTGATAGTAGTTCTTAGAAAGTAGGCATCATCTCCTCACATGTCTCTTTAATTAATAAGGGTGTGTCTAACAAATACCGAAGTTTTGATAGGGAAGCAGCAGTGGAGAAAAAGAATGCCACTCAAATCAAACAGAAAGATGTAGTCGAGAATCTAGGAGGAGAATTCTTCTGACTTCATAATTTGAGGCACAGCTTGATCCTATCTAAAGTCCTTCTTATCGCAGTTGCCAACCGCAAGTTGCTAACTGATAACCATTTAACACTCTGAAAGGAGTATACTCATTCTGATTAAAAGTCCCCATTATCATTTATGGATTCTCCCCGATTATTACAGTAACTGAATGATAGTCAGGGATGTATTACTTCTTACTTTTTGGCAGATCTGAAACATCATGACATCTCCTATGCTTTTCACCGCAGTTCCCTTGGGCTCCTCCACAGTGGGCTACACGAGGCACGAAGTGTTTCTGCTGCTATTCATACTGAACACGTGACTACTGTTCCAGTATCTCTCTTCTGCCCATCTACTGTGTATATTCAAGGGACCCAAAATACTTCTTTCTAATTCCTTCTCCATTTCAAAACAGGAAGAAATTCATACTCTTCCTTCCTCTCTGATAGTGACATATTTATGCCAATGTACAGCCTTCATAGTTACTTAGTTTTTTAAACTTCAATCTTTAATTATAGAAGGAAAGACTTGGTCTCTTACGAAGGACAATTGCTATCAAGTGTCCAAGTGCTAGAAGGAGAGGGAGTAGGCTCAGCATCAGAAAAATGTACATTAAAACGCTTGTTTTTTAAAATTAAAACTCCATTCATCCTTTTACTGATCGTGGAGAACAAGGGAAAGAGTTAGACAGAACAGCTGGGTGCCGACTGGCCCCATCTCCCCTTCCTCGACCCCAGAACTCCCAGGTTCAGAGCTGCACAGCTTGTTTTTATAGTGCCTTCTCTCTCCCCAAATAGATCAAGCATTCCAGTTGTCCAAAGAGTAAAAAAATCTGTTTGAAGGATGAAGTGATAGTGTGGGTAAATGATAAAAGAGATGGCATGGAGAGCACAGGCAGGATAGCTGCAACTGACAGACAGAAGTTAAGAGAAGAGAACTTTTACTCGTGACCTATTTTATGTCCGGAACTAAGGGTGAAGCAAGTGGGTGGCCAATGGTGAGAGAACGCCAGTTCTGGGAGAGTGACACTCAGGATCTCTCTCTTTAGAACTGTGTGTATTCATGTGACATTTATGTGATCTGTTTGCTTTACCATGCACACAATAATGATTATGTGTGCTTTAATATGTTTACTATGACCGATGAATTTTGCTAATTTTATTTGATAAGCACTATAAATTGTAGATACATAGTTGTTTTTATAGTTTCCTACTGAAATATCATGGCCTGAAACTTTTTTAAAATCTGAAAATTCCTTAAATCTGTTCATTAGTAAAAGGGAAGCAAACTATCATCACCAAAGTTGCATATTACAATGGACTGGAATCAACTGGCTTGTCTCTTTTGGTGCAGGTGAATGTATTTTTAGTATTGACTTTGTGATCTCTTGCAAGATGATCCTGTAATTTTTGTTTAAGCATAAAATCTAATTTATTTGTACCTCAGCTGTCACATGTTATTTGATTCTCATGAGAAATCTCTCCTTATTTATTCTTTTTAAAGAACAAACATCATCACAAAGTACCTCATTCATCCCATGAGCTCTTTTATTTCACAAGTGAGATAACAGGTAGGGCACTGACCTGTGTCATTTTGCTCCAAACTTACCTTGGATTTCTAATAAGATAGATGTAGGTTTATGCAGGTTATTTGTTAAATTATTCTTGTCAATTATTCCCTAATATCCCAATTTAAGAAAAATTCCCTTAAAAGTAAAAAGTCATCAGGTAGATTTAAATTTTTTTCTTGTGGCAAGACTGTGGACTGGACACCTAAAAAGCATTTGTGATGCTTTTCCCTCACCTTCTACTTCTACAGAGGCTGAAAACTGGGGCGATTCCCCATTCTTCCTGCTGCTAGGGGGGTCCATGGGACTCCGTTCTGGCCAATGAGATATAAGTGGAAATCCCTGGGAGAAGCTTCCAGGAAAGCATTTAAAAAGGATCAAGCCTGGCTGACATGGGCCTTAGGCATGCTTTAGACCTTACCCTTTTTCTTGAAAGGTGGATACTTACGGGTGCCCTAGACATCTAGCAACCATGAGGACAGAACTCCATAGTAAGGATGATAGAAGCAATAAAAGCCAGGCTCCTTGATTGTTGAACTGCCATACTAACCAAGGGCTTTTCACACAAGACAAATAAGTCTCTTTTTAGTTTAAGCCACATTCATGAGATTTTGCTAATACTTGCTGCAAGTACTGTAAAACTGTACCATCTCTACCCCCAACATTTGTGCAGTTGCTATAAATCCAAAGCTTTCCATCTATTATTGCTCTTCCCCTATTAATAGCATAAGGTATATTATATAATACTTTAAAAACTCAAAGGCACGTTTAAAATATGGAAGGAATTAAGTTTCTTTCATCTTGCACATTCATTGAAATTAGTGACTAACTAAATAAATTTCAACATCTAAAAAAAAATTTAAACCTGAAGATTGTATTTATAAATAAATAAATAAATTACAAAGATAGCCTCTAAATTCATCAAATACTTTAGCATATTTATTTCTTTCTTTTTTTTTTTAAAGATTTTTATTGGGGAATTGCGGGGATGGGAACAGTGCTGGGGAATTGGGGGAAGGGGAACAGACAAGTTGCTGTCGTTTTGTTCTTCAGTCTAGTTGTGGAGGACGTTACTTCACTGGCCCAAGTTGGCACCATCATTGCGCTCTTCCCGGGCGAGGCAGATCAGTCGCTGGCTTCTGGACGGCCGCTCACTGCGGCTGCTGGCCGCTCACGCTGGCTGCTGGCCGCAGACGGTAGCCCATGGCAACCCACTGCCACAGGGGCTGCAGCCCACGCCGTCGCCGGCGACCCACGGCAGCCCAGCTCCAGGTTGAGCTGTTGTTCAGCATCTTAGCTGCGGAGGGCAGTGTCACTGGCCCTCATATGTGGGATCCAAACCGGGGCCCTCTGGCATCCCAAGCGAGTTCTTAACCATTGCGCCACTCGGCCGGCCCCATATTTATTTCTAATGATGCACTTTTTTTCTATCCAAATTTACAATATATTCCAAATTTTCAAGTCCTATTCCGCAACGTTTTATGTATTCTTGAAGAACACTCTAATTCTCCACCCTAAAGTTATTAAATTCAGACATATGTAATTTAATTCCTGGCGACACTTAACTGCTGCTGACATTTTTGACACCAGATGTAATTAGTAACCTAGAATTATTTCTCCAAAACTACTTATGACATATGCTAAGATCTAAAATTATGACTCAAGATTAAAGTCTTACTAACCTTTGCTATAAAATATTAAAGCTGTCTAATCTCATGTAATAAAGGAAACTGAAAATGCCAACAGCAATGGCGAGTTATGATTATTTCATACCAGACAAAACAATAATGCTTTCTCATGTACTTATACATTTCAGAACAAACTGTAAAGCTGGTTATTCTATTTCTCTGAGGAATTGCTCTAAATTGGATGAGATGTAACTTAAAAGAAAGCTAAGGCATGAACCACCACCAAAAAGGGGGGAGGGCTTTCCTAAAAACCACTATTTTGACCATGTCATTCCCATGCTCAAAATCTTCAATAGCTCCCAACTGCTTTCATAAATTCAAACTCTACGGGTCAACCCATCCTCCCTTTCCTCTTTACTTCTCCCTCCCTTCCCACCCCAATCAAAATTACTCTATTTATTCCAAAAGAATTTCACATTGCTCTATTTTTATATAAGGATGTTCACAACACTTGTTATATAAAGACACTGAAAACAATTTAAAAGTCAAAGGAACATCTATAAAAATATCACATAACCATTAAAAGTCATGTTCTTCAAAAGCATGGTGATATGCTTATGGGCCTATTTAAAAAGTTAAGAATTCTAAGACAAGAAAAAAAAATACAAATAAAAACAAACGAACAAAAAAAGAGTTGTGACTATTTTAAAAAACGCTACAAAGAATAATAGACTATTCTAGAAATACCAAAAAGCACATTACTACTACTATAAAACAGCTAGGTAAGTATAGTTCAAAGCACCTATTCACCAGTGTAATGAAGATATAATAGAGAAATAGTTTTCCTAAATATTGGCTACAAATAATAATCATACAATTGGTTATACTGCCACCAAAAGCTAAATGTGATAGAAACAGCTAAATATCTACGTTGTTAAATACACCTTTAAAGAATACAACTATAATTTATTCATACAAAAAACCTACTAACGTGTTAAATAGATTTTATCTTTAAAAAGACTAGAAGTGGGCCGGCCGAGTGGTGCGTTAGTTAAGAACTGGCTTGGGAGGCCAGAGGGCCCCGGTTCGGATCCCACATATGAGGGCCAGTGACACTGCCCTCTACAGCTAAGATGCTGAACAACAGCTCAACCTGGAGCTGGGCTGCCGTGAGTCGCCAGCGACGGCGTAGGCTGCAGCCCCTGTGGCAGTGGGTTGCCATGGGCTACCGTGTGTAGCCAGCAGCCAGCGTGAGTGGCCAGCAGCCACAGTAAGTGGCTGTCCAGAAGCCGGCGACTGATCTGCCTCGCCCAGGAAGAGCGCAATGATGATGCCAACTTGGGCCAGTGAAGCAACATCCTCCACAACTAGACTGAAGAACAAAACAAGAGCAACTTGTCTGTTCCAATTCCCCAGCAGTGTTCCCCTCCCCAATTCCCCAGTAAAATCTTTTAAATAAATAAATAAATAAAAAGACTAGAAGTAACCCAGACAGGTTTGGGGGTTTCCAAGAAGCACTCTTGGAATTTTATTATTACAAGACCCATAATATTTCAGTATATGCTTAGTAAATGAAATAAATTTTTTTAAAAGGAAAAAAAAGGTTGTGGGTTCCTTTAGGGCATAGACTTTTTTTTTCTCTATTTCACACATTAAGTTCTGAGATTCTATTTCCAATGTGAAACTTCATGGGCTTAATAAAGAAAGAAATTCTGTAGACAACATTTGGATAAATTGTTCTAAATCTTCAATACACTATTAGATTTATGCACATTCCAAGAAGCATATAATTGCTATATTAAAACTGCTATGCAGAATATTCAGAAAACACCAACTCAACTCTGGAAACACATTAACTAATAACTAGTGCCAATTTTTATTCTTTTAAGAACCCACAGAACCCAACAAGCCCAACTAAAACATGTTGAGAGTAAAGCACTGTTTTGTTTATTTTTAATTATAGCACTTAAAATATTTTTAAAAGCCTTTACATTTTTTTCAAAGTCTTGCAGCTTAGGTGACAGTCTGCTTTGAGAGGTATCAAAAAAGAAACGAGAACTCTAAGTCCTTCACACACCAAAAGCATAGCCCAAATCCAGTCTCTCTTTCCATCTCCTAGGCTACCTCGTAGGAGAAGTAACCAACACCTCCCCTGAATGCCTCCTAACTGCTCTCTCTTTAGGTTTACCCTCCATCCTCCTACAACCCTCTCTTTTTATAGGCAGACATTTTTTTTTTACAAAATGTTCAGAAGATCAATCACGTCCCTCCTCGTCTTAAAACTCTCACACCACGAACAGTAAAACTCCAACTCCATGCCCTATATGATCCAGCGTGACTCTTTATCTCACATATCACGCTCTCGCTAAACCAGCCTTCTTTCTGGTCCTCAGCCACACCTTCCGTCCCCCTAGCTTGAATGCCTTCCAGGCCCTCACTCCCCTCAACTCTCCATATGACTTGCTCCTCTTCATAATTCAAGCCTCATCTCCAGCATGAGATTTAGCGAATAAAAATAGGAGATATGCTTCTACCAAAAAATTATTCACTGTTTATCTGAAATTCGAACTGAGCTGGGTATCCTGCTCCAGAGTCATCTCCTTAGAGGCTTTCCCTTTCCCTATAACTCATTGCCCCTTTGTCATAACCTTACTTTGTTCACAGTCCTTGTCAATCTCCGGGAATTACTTTGCTCACTTCTTTGGTTTACTCATGTATTGCTATGTTCTACCTCCATTCTATAACGTGTAGTCACCTCCCTGTTCTTCTAACCCTCACACCAAACCTCCACCCCATGTCAGCACCACAAAAACAGGCTTTTTTCTTTCTTGAACTGTTTCCCCAACATCTAACACAGTTCCTAGTACAAAGTAAGTGCTCATAAAATACTTGTTGAATAAATGAATGGTAAATTTACATGCTTTCTGAGGTGTTTCAATTTCCTTCTAATTCCATAACTGTGAAACAATTTTAAAGTAGTCCAACTTGGTTTCTTACACAAGCAAGTGATCAGAATACTATACTTTTATGTGATTCATTTTATTGCTCATACTGTGTACTGTAACAAGACAAATTATTTGCACAAGACCAAAAATAACTCTAGAAATATTAATAAAAGCATGCTTATAGAATACAAATTTTATACAGATATAAAACTATGCAAATCAATTTTACCGTCTTGATGGAGCTCCTTTGTTTTTCTTCCCAAACACTACTGCTCAGCTCAAGTGTGCAATGAACATTTGCCTCTCTGTCATAGGATCCAAAAATAAGTAACCTGCAGTATAAAAATAAAACAAGGAGGCTATTATACAAGTCACATGCATTAAAATTCTTCTTTCTGATCATTACACCAAGAACTAATAAACTAGTCCATTACTATAATAATCTTGGTACAAGAAAAAATATTAAATCAAACACTTGGTACACCCTCTAGTGGAAAAGTGAAGTAAAGCTAAGATTAGGTGAAATTCCAGGACAAGCAGCTAAATCAAACAAATAGAAAGTAGTATGTATTCACTAGGTAAGCAAACTGACCAGGTAATCTACACATAGTAATAAGGGCTAAAAATCATTAAAATCAGACTGTTAAATTTAAAAAACACATTGTAGAATGATGCAACTAGATATAGTACAATACCATCTCTATAAAGGTTAAACCGATATAAAATAGCACAACATTTTTTAACAAAATAGTTGCTTATGAACACACACACATACACACACACTTCTCCATCTACGAATGTGACCTGAGGCAAATTTTTAATTTCTCTAAGCCCATTTCTTTCTCTGAAAAATTCAGGGCAAAAATAGTACTTAATCTCTTACAGCTGAAGTGAGAGTAAAAGAAGACAATAATACATGCAAAGCATTTAGCATAGTGGCTAGCAAACAGTAAGTGCTTAATAAATGTTTATTTCTATTATCTTGAAAACGGCTGTCAAGGAATAATTGCACCACTTAATGTTACGGCTTAATATTCAGATCTAAAAAGGAAATCTCAGGTCCAATCTTGACATGATATAAAGCACTTTTTATTACTGAAGGAAAAAAATGTTATCCACATGTCCAAGTTCTCTTATATCTTCTAAATCCGAACATAAGTCTGCCAATATGTTTTAGGAGTAAGCTTGAGAATAGCTTTAGCATTAATCAACATCTCGACTAATACTCTGTTGCTTTTTCTCTACATGAAGATCATGGGGATAGGAGTGAGATAATGAAAGAAAGTGGATAGAAAACATACAGTTGGAGACCTCAAGCAAATCATGTCCATACTTCACAAACTGGCTTTCATACATGGAAAACCATGAATAAAGTCATGACAAAAAAAAATCCCTAAATTTAAATAATTTTTAATCTAAAAGGAAATTTAAACAGTGCTTAACAACCTATTGCCAAAAACATTAAGAAGATTCGCAATTATAAAATGGTAAGTTTAGAAAAATAAGAATTTTCATTTATCAAAGCTTTGCTGCCACCATCTGTTCAAAAGAGCAAACTACCTAAGGGCCTTTCCTACCTCGCAGAGAAAGCTATGCACCAGCTCGTGCACCCAGTCCCAACAGATAGTAATCCTTTGATTAAGGATCAAGAAAGCATAATTCTTGGAATCCTCCCTTGAAATCATGTTATTCTATATTGTTCATAACACCATTTTTATGTTTTTAAAAAAAATAATGCAAAATTTAACAAAAATTAACTCATTAAAATGAGTCACAGACCTAAATGTAAGAGAAAAAATATAAAAGCAAATCTTTGTGACTCTAAATTAGGCAATGGTTTAAGATAGGACACCAAAAGTGCAAGTACCAAAAGAAAAAATAGATAAATGAGACTTACTGAAATTAAAATTCTGTGCTTCAAAGGACACCACCAAGTAAGCAAAAAGACAATCCACAGAATGAAAGAAATATTTGCAAATCATGTATCTCATAAGGGTCTATCTAGTATAGCCCAATTTCAAAACAGATAAAGGATATGAACAGACATTTCTCCAAAGAAGATATACAAACAGCCAATAAGCATATGAAAATATGCTCAACATCACTAGACATCAGGGAAAAGCAAATCAAAACCATGATAAGATAGCACTTCACACTCGCTAGATAAATAATAAAGAGACAATAACAAGGATCGGTGAAGATGTCGAGAAACTGGAACGCTCCTAATTGCTGAAGGGAATGTAAAATGGTGCAGCCACTTTGAAAAATAGCTTGGCAGTTCCTTAAAAAGTTAAGATAGAGTTAACATAAGACCCAGAAATTCCACTCCTAGATATAGAGCACACAAAAACTTGGCATAAATGTTCACAGCAGCATTATTCATAAGAGCCAAAACACGGGAGCAACCTGTATGTCCCACCACTGATGAATGGGTACATAAAATGGATATACCTCTTATCCATGAAGTGTTCCACAGTGGCTTCAATTCCAAAATAGTTTTTCCTTGCACTAAATTTCTATAGTATTTATTATTTAAACCTCAATTCAAATGAGACAGCCTATGTAGTCAGCTTACTTGTTTTGTCTGTTAGTCCTAATTACATTTTAAGTTTCTAGAGCAAAGGCATTTGACTTGACAATCTTCTGTCGTACTTAGACAAAATGCCTTCACTACGGATAGTGGCAGTGGCGGAAGAACTGGTAGCAGTGGTGGTAGAAGCTGACATTGACTGAAGGACAGTTTTAAGAGCTTTTACATGTACTATTCCACTCGATTTTCATGATTACTCTACCAGATAGACAATATTTTTACCCTAATTTACAGATTAGAAAATTGTGGCACAGAGAGGTTGGATACTTTGCCCAAGATAACACAGCTAGTGAAGAGTATGGACTACATAAATTGTGATGAATGAGTTCAAGAGATTTTGACAGAAAAAGAAAAAGAGGCAGTTATCTTTTGGACAAAATCATGAATCCTACCTGCAAATAAAATACATTAGAAGCACTGACTGACAGTTATGGCATAATAGTACAAAGAGAGGAAAAATTCAAAGACTATTTTAAAGACTCTTTTGAATTCTTATTTTCTGACCACAGTTCATTTCACAGTTTGCTTTTGTTGACGGTATTGTATATAAGTATATAGCATGCCAACGTCACATTTAAAACATCTTGGAGTTTGGCATTTTGCTTTAGTTTTATGTCAGTTGGGGTTCTACTTAATTTTCTTCAATTCTTTTTACAATTCAGACATCAGAAGAATTAAAACAGCTACATTTTGCTATGTGAAATAGCAATGAAGGTATTTAAATACAAAAGAAACAAATATTATTTTCCAACACAATAACCTTAGGAAGAGAATGTGGGGGAGGAAAAGGCAACCTATATAGACCCAGGACAGGTGAATTCCAAAAAAAGTCTGATAAAAGGGTCAATATATCAAGAAGAAATATGCACCTAATAACCAAACTACAAAAAAGAGATAAATTCAGAGTCGTGGCTGAAGATTTGAGCACCACGCTTTATTATATAATTGACAAAACTAGACCAAAAAAATCAGTAAACGTACAGAAGATTCCGAATGGCAGTCCTCGCTTTGTGTTACCTACATATCAGAATTATGTCCCCACTTTGCACGGTTCTGATATGCAAGGTTTGGGTTAACACCGTGCCATGCTGAGTAAGAACTGTGTGTATATATTTTTGTAGTTTTGGCTTTTGGAAGCATGTTCATGCTCTATACATAAAAAATAAGAATCAAGGATGGAAAGGCAGGAGTTGGGGGTACACTGAAACTGAAAGCAAACTGAAACAAGTAAACCCAGCTATACTTCAAATGAATAACATAATCACTCTGAAGGGGAAAAGTTAGTCTAATTTACAAATGCAGTCATGCGTCACTTAACAACAGGGATATGTTCTAAGAAAGGCATAGTGAAGCAATTTCATCGTTGCATGAACATCATAGAGTGTGCTTATACAAACCTAGATGGGAGAGCCTACCACATACCTGGGCTATACGGTACAGCCTAGTGCTCCTAGGCTACAAAACTTACAGCATGTTGCTGGGGTCCCTGGACAGGCTGGCTCCACACCACCACACAAAGCTTTTACCGAAGTGGCATTGGCACTTAATACCTGCTAAGGCTGTAGCTGTTGTGGACCTGTGTCCTGGTACAGGATCTTAGGTCCTCAACAAAGAATTTATAGCAATGTTTTCTGAAAACCATCAGGCTAGACCTGGGGGGGCTGTAATGCCCTCAGAATATGTAGTGCTGGGGGGACAGGCTCCTCTGTGATGAAACAGGTACTGCTCCCATGAGAGAGAAAAAAATTTTTCCTCCTGAACCACATATCCTTCCATTTCTTATAGGAAATTGAGCTCCATTATAACCTTCTGGGACCACGATCATATAAGTGATGTGTTGCTGACCGAAATGTCATTATGCAGCATGTAACTGTGCAGTACTTGACCATACACCCTCAATCTTGGGTGGTGTAGGGGAGAACTGCAAATAAATCCTGAATCCCTTTTAGTAAGTATGTTTTCTGTATTTGTATGGACAAAGCAATTCTGAAACTATTTGAGATGTATTATAGGATTGAGCAAATGAGTAAAACTGCTGATGTTACTGAAGCCAGGGTTCAAGGGACATAAAAATATAAAAGAGGGGCAGCCAGTTAGCTCAGGTGCTTAGAGCACAGGCTCTTAACACCAAGGTTGCCAGTTCGATTCCCACATGGGCCAGTGAGCTGCACCCGCCACAACTGGATTGAGGACAACGACTTGACTTGGAGCTGTTGGGTCATGGAAAAACACACTGTCCCCCAATAAAAAAAAGTTAAAAAAAATTTTTTTAAACAATATGAACGAGGACAGAACCAAAGCAAGGAACAACCCTATAAGGACGAACTAGAATTGGAAGTATCGGGTGAACGCATGATTTCTAAATCATGTATGTGTACATGTGTATGTATGCATGTATGTATGAATGTCTATACATATATGTATTTCACACTTTCTCCACTGAAGGGGCCTATGAACATATGAAGTAATACATGAGGTAGCAATGAACATACCCAACACCCAGATCTTGATTTGTAATATCATTCTCTGCTAAAAGGAACCCTGCTCTTTGGTAAAATAGCTGATTCTAGGAGTGTGGCAGAGAAAATGAAAAATGAACCTGAAACAGCTTGCTAAACCAGAATGTAATAAAGACCTCAAAAAAAGGGGGAGGAGGGTGATGTCACAAGAATACAAAGTCAATTTGAAGAGGTTCCTAGTGACCACATCAGGGACAACTGAGGCACAAAATAATTAATAAAAGTAAAGAGTTATACTGAAAAATATAAAAATCCCTGAGTCTGTGCTGATAATAGATAACTGGGGAATAAGGCAGGAAGGACTCTTGGGAATAGAGCAGAAGAATGTCAACTGCTGTGATTCTCTGTATTTGTGTTAACATTAAAGAAAATTTTAAACAATGTATTTTTGGAATCCAGTAAAACAAAACAACATTCTAAAAGCTGCTGAGAAAACACAGCCTTTAAAACAGTGTACTCGTAAGTGTGACTGACTCAGTGAAGAACTGACCTTAATTAGAATCTATCTATAATTAGGACAGGCTTCAGAGTACAAAACTCTTCACACATCAAAACTTCAAGGCTTTGCCTTCACTGACTATAATCTTATTTTGCTGTTTAAAATACAACTGGTTGATAAAACCAGCCAAAGGGAAGAAAATGCATCCATTACTTCATCCCAATGTCTTTCACATAAAGATATGACAAACCTCTCCTAGAATCTGGTGCCAGGATTTCTCTCCCCTCAAGTTTATCAGAAAATGAGAGCTAAGTAACCCATTAAGCTCCCTTTGCTGCCAGAAACTTGATCTCTTCTCTATATGGTTGTTTTTAATCTAACTTATATTCTATGTAACTGCACATGGGCATATGTTTTCTTTGAAAAATCCTTTAAGACTATCCTTCAAATGTACTTTAAGATAGACTATAAGACAGAAACTTCAAATCCTTTTAGACTATAAATTATAAGTCAAAAATAAAAATCTTAACAATATGACTGTAACACTAACGTGCAATAATTAGTCTTCTAATAGCAGTACTACAAATACGGCAATTGAGTTCATCTGTCACTTAAGAAATCAACTTTAGTCAACGCAAAAAAAATGCAACTGTTCAGAATGACTGTTTTTAAAAAATTTGACACAAGCAAAGTGGTAGAAACAATTTTTATAAACAAAATTGTGTTTCCATCCTTAAGTTTTTAATTGGGAATTTCAAAACTCTATTTCAGATCATTAGAAAAGAACCTCCCTTTACAGTGTGAGGCCCTTTTGATAAAATTCAAGTTCAAGCTGTCACAACCAAATATGCAAAAAAGGTTTGTTTAAAGATTAGTTTTCCTCTTCTTTTTTTTATTTTTTATTTTTTTTTTATTGGGGAACAGACAAGTTGCTGTCCTTTTGTTCTTCAGTCTAGTTGTGGAGGCCGTCGCTTCACTGGCCCATGTTGGTATTATCATTGCATTCTGCCCGAATGAGGCAGATTGGTCGCTGGCCTCTGGACCGCCGCTCAAGGCGGCTCTTGGTAGCTCACGCCTGCTGCCAGTCGCTCACGCTGGCTGCCAGCCACTCACGGTAGCTTATGGCAGCCCACTGCAGAAGAGGCTGCAGCCTATGCCTTCGCTGGCAACCAGCTCCAGGTCGAGCTGTTGTTTGCCATCTTAGCTGTAGAGGGCAGTGTCACTGACTGTAATGTGGGATCCAAACAGGGGCCCTACTGCTCAGAGCTGGTGTCCCAAGCCAGCTCTTAACCAACGCGCCAATTGGCCGGCCCTGTTATCTTCTTCTTTTTTTTTTTTTTTTAGCTGAGCCATCCTGCTACCTGTTGGCAACTCAGCGGCTGCTCAGCTCGGGCTGGACTCGAACCGCTGTTGCTCAGAGCTCAAACTCTTGAGCGAGCTCTTAACCAACTGAGCCACTCGGCTGGCCCCGTTATCTTCTTGATAAACACTACAATGATTATATTAACGCATAATAGAGGCTACACCTACTGACAGTTTACTATGTGGGAGGCACTGTGGTTTATTTACCTGTCTCTGATCACAATTACCAACAAGGTGACACCCTTGCCCATTTTAAGGATGTGTAACTTGCCTAAGAAAATATAACTAGGGGGCCGGCTGAGTGGAGCGTTGGTTAAGAGCTGGCTTGGGATGCCAGAGGGCCCCGGTTCGGATGGATCCCACATATGAGGGCCAGTGACACTGCCCTCTACAGCTAAGATGCTGAACAATAGCTCAACCTGGAGCTGGGTTGCCGTGAGTCGCCGGCGATGCCGTAGGCTGCAGCCCCTGCTGCAGTGGGTTGCCATGGGCTACCGTGTGTAGCCAGCAGCCAGCATGAGCGGCCAGCAGCCAGCGTGAGCAACTGTCCAGAAGCCGGCGACTGATCTGCCTCACCCGGGAAGAGCGCAATGATGGTGCCAACTTGGGCCAGTGAAGCAACGTCCTCCACAACTAGACTGAAGAACAAAAGGACAGCAACTTGTCTGTTCCCCTTCCCCCAATTCCCCAACGCTGAATTCCCCAATTCCCCGAAAAAAATCTTTAAAAAAAAAAAAAAAGAAAATATAACTAGGATGTAAAGACAGCACTTCCTAACTCAAAAATAATTTTTACTTCAATTATTTCACTCAATTATTTCCACTTCATGTTGGCTCCTGAAGCATAAAGCTTCCAGTTGTACAAGAACTCCATTATTTTCAATAAACAGTTTTTTTATGAATACAATTTTTTCCTCGTTGGCAAAATTCACTCTCAAAACTTCACAACAGGTAAATTGGATGGATGGATGGATGGATGGATGGATGGATGGATGGATGGGTGGATGGATGGGTGGGTGGACAAACGAATGAACAAATAAAATAAATAAATAAATAAATCTCCTTCAAGGCTATCTTTGCAAGTTTGGGGAATGGGTGGATGAGTAGCTAGACAGGAATTAATAACAGAAGAGTCAAGAAATTTTGTGAAAAACTGTCCTTCAAATGATTAGAAGTTGCTATGGTTATTCTGGGAAAGGTAATCCAATAGAATGGTTCTGAAGCCTATGGATCTATACGACATTTACTGAAAGAAAAAAAAAAAGCATCAGTTCAAAATTTACTTTGACACAGGCCACTGGAAAAATATGCTTCTAAATGTTAATATGACAAAACCAAATTATAATTATATATTTAATGCTCATGCTTTCCGTGGCATATTAGCTTAGTGACTTCAAATTCAGACTTGTGTAGAGCTAAGTTTTTATTGTATGTTATTTTACTGTACACTGAAGTTCATTTTACAAAATTTACAGTGTATTTAGTCTTTCTTTAATAAATGAATTCCTTTTCAGATTTTCTGATCTAATGGGGCACAATGAGTCACTCCAAGACTTAAAACAATACTTATATTATTAATATACTCAAAATTAACCTAATTATTAGCAAGGACACAAATATATTAGGTACAAAAATATAACCTCTGTACTTAAGCACTTGTTTTCAAGTTGGAAATAAAAATAGAAGTGTTAAATACCAAATAAGTGCTACAAACGTCTTAGAGATGTGGTGTAAGGACAGTATACTTGTACTTGGAATGATGAGGAGACACACTTAAGGAGGTAGCTTTGGCGGTAAACACAAAGGCTGGTTTCAAGGAGCAGAAAATGGGGTAGAGCCTTCAGCCTGCAAAACAGTGGGGAGCCCACACAAGGAGGTTGGTGCTTTAAAATGTCTACAGCCGGGGATGGTGAACTATGGTTGTCCACAGGCCAAATCCAGCCCCCTGCTAGTTTTTGTATGGTCTGTGAGCTATCAGTGGTTTTCACATTTTTAAATGGTTGGGGAAAAAAAGAATATTTCATGACACACGAAAATTATGAAATGCATATAAATAAAGTTATGGGCACACGGCCATGCCACGTCCATTTGTTTACCTGTTGCCTACCTACGCAGAGTTGAGTAGTTGCAACAGAAGCCATGTGAATCATAAAACCTAAACTATTTCTAATCGGGTCATTTAGAGAAAGAGTTTGCTAACACCTTCCCTTAGGAAGACCTATATGGCTGAAGCACTGTGACTGAGGGGCTAGGCAGAGACAGACGCTAGAGAGGTAAGAGGGGCACATGGGCAATGGCAAGGATTTGGGTCTATATTCCAAGAGTAATGAAGAAGCCATTAAATGTTAAAGAGTGACAACTAGATTTGCATTTTAAAGAGCTCATTCTGACTGTTGTATTAGTAATGAGTGTTAGGAGTTAAGTGTGGACAAAAAAAGGAGCTCGGTGAAAAATGTTACCAATTTAACCTCACAGGGTGATCTGATCAGACATCCCTAACTGGGCAGGTCAGCGGGCAGGCAGGCCCCAGGCTTATAAATAGATTATCTTTGCCTTAAGCAAGCCCTGTCCATTGTTCTTGTGTATCAGGTTAACACACCTTTGAAACGCAGAGGAATCCTCTTTTTTTAGACCTCTTGGAGGCGTAACCACCCTCAAGGGAGCACCCGGTCCTGATAACTATCCTGCGCCTTGCTTTCTCCCACCTTCATGTGTCTTCCTTACAGTCCCTCCTTAATTCCAAATGTATAAGACACTGCAAAACTGTCATTCTCCAGCACATCTGAGATCTTGCTTTCTGGCATGTTGTTAGTTTGGCTCAAATAAACTTATAAAAATTCTCTACAAGTTTGGATGTTCTTCCATTGACATAAGGAGGCCAGTGCAGTGCGTAGTTCAAGAAAGAGATGAACACAGCCTAGACTATGGGGCTGGTAAAGTAAAATAAGGAGTCCGGGCAAGATAATTTCGGAGGTTCCCTTCCAGCTCTACAATTTTAAGAATCATAGGGGTTTCCAAGTCTGGTTTTGCAACATCCTGGGTATTTCCAATTATCACAAACAATTCTCAAAACTGTTATGCTATGAACAGCTCTCCAATAGGTAGTGAGTGAGAAATATGCCAACAGGGCATCATGCATCAAAAACTGGGAATCACAGAAAAATGACCCTCCCCCCCAGTAGAATGCTTTCTAAAATATGCTTTATATTTTTTGCAAGCTGAAAATTGCCATCATATGAAATTTATGATTTAAGAGTTTACAGATAATACAAAATAAATTAACACAAAGGGGGAATAAACACAAATACTGCTTAAGTACATCTTCCCAGCATTTTCTTTCTTTCCCCTGACACAGTAATGACAAAACGCAGAACGTACCTGCTACATTCTAACAGAGTAACTTTAAGGCGACCTTCAGTAAGTGCCCACTGTTGTATATGGATATGCTCCTCCTCTTCTTCTTCAAATCCTTGCAAGGTTTGGAATGGAAAAAACGGCTTAAACCTGACAAAAGTAAAGGGAAGTCTAAATTTCTGAATAATAAACAACACAGTTTAAAACACAGTAACAAAGCCCACCTGTAGGAAAACAACACAAAACACCTAATGCTGCACATGCCCGACAAAACCCATGCTTGCCACACTCCCCCATAACTGGCAGCAAGGTGCTTTCTCTGGGCACCCACACCGCCTGGTTTTTTGGCATGCTCTAAATGACAAGGCAGGACACTTAGAACAAAGAAAAAGAAAATCTAGAGATCACCAGTAGGCCCTGAAATGTGGGTGGGGCAGGAGAGAGGTTCTTTCTGGACCAGTTGGGAAGAGTTCCTCCAGGACAAGATCAAAATCCAGAATGTGCCGTTCCATGGAAACAATATGATGGATAGCGACTAGTCCTGTTCTTTTACAGTACCAACTGGAGGTTTCTCTACTCCTCCAAGCCTATCCAAGCCCTAAACACCTCCCACAAGAAGGGTCAGCTTTCGGTCCTAGACCACAACAGACCACAGCATTGCTTTCCCTCTGTTTTACTGTGCAGTTATTTATACTGCTGTGTGTTTATGCCTTGAAATCTCAAATGTGACCTCGTTTCACAACTGTCTGTACCCCATCCTCACACACTCAGGACTCAAGTATTTGTTGAGCTGATTTGTAAAAGTCCAACATTAAAAATGAAATAAACATTTAGAAAATATGAATAGCCTCCTACAGTTTATACTGAAAGATATTGATAGAGAGAAATACTGTTATGGTTATCAGATCAGCTGTGGAGGTACTGAAGTGCTTGTGTCCAAGTAACCTTTATTTTACTTAACAATGGCCCCAAAGAGAGAGAGTAGTGATGCTGGCAATTTGAATATACCAAAGAGAAGCCATAAAGTGCTTCCTTTAAATGAAAAGGTGAAAGTTCTCGACATAATAAAGAAAGGGAAAAAATCGTATGTTGAGGTTGCTAAGATCTTTGGTAAGAACAAATCTTCTATCAATGAAATTGTGAAGAAGAAAAAAGAAGTTTGTAGTAGTCTTGCTGTCATATCTCAAACTGCAAGTTATGGCCACCGCGCACGGTAAGTGCTTAATTAAGATGGAAAAGGCTTTAAACTTTATCATAGGTATGTATGTATAGGAAAAAACATAGCATACGTGTATATGGGGTTCGGTAGTATCTGCAGTTTCAGGCATCTGCTGGGGGTCCTGGTACTTATCCCCACAGAAGGGGGGAGACTATTTATTCACTTAATCCTTACAACAACCCCCAAACTAGGCGTAGCACACTGTACATAAGGAAACAGTCTTACAAGTCTCACACACACTACATACACTGAAGCCAAAATTGGAACCTATATTACTGGATGGCTTAAAGAACAGAAACTGATTTTTCTCCCAGTTCAGGAGGCTGAAAGGCCAAAGATCAAGGTGCCAAAAGAGCTGGTTTCTAGACAGTCACCTTCTTGCTGTATCCTCTCGTGGTTTTTTTTCTCTGCACACATACTCCTGGTGTCTTTCCTCTTCTCATAAGGACACCAGTCCTAATGGGTTAGGGCTTATGACCTCATTTAACCTCAATTGCCTCCTTAAAGCCCCTAGCTCAAGTACAGTTACATTAAGGGTTAGGGCTTCAACATATGAATTCTGGGGGACACAATTCAGTCCACAACAAAACTCAAATGAAAGTCCGGAGCCTGGTCTCTAGTCCCTGAAGCTGATTTGATTACCCCCGTTTTCTGCTGGAACACATGCTCTAAACCCGGTCTGAAGGAACCGGACAAGGACACTCATGGTTTCACATATATTATTGTGCTTGACCTTATGGTAACATGGTGAGGCATAGTTACAAATCATTTCCTCATTTCAAACAGATAAGGAAACAGGTTCAGAGAGAACAAAGAGCCTGCTGGAGATTGCATCCTTTATTAAAAAGTTACAAGATACGTGCCAGCAAAATGAGGGCATAACGCAAAAAAGAAGAAACTGATCCAGAAAACAGTGGCTCCAAGTCACGAAAGCAATGATGTCCTAAACCAGGATGACAAGTGTGTCACAAGCCCAGTTTGGAGCAGGTGATGAAAATTCCAGGAAGGAGATCTCCAGGCAATAAGGGGAATAAATAGGATAGGCAGAAGGAATAAGAAGAAGAGGTTAATTTTCCAATTAAATCTTGAAAATTTAGTTAAGGCAATTAATTAGTTAAGAGAACAAAAAAATTCAAACTTGACTTTAGGGACATACTGCTTTGAATGGCACACAAATTTTGAAACTGAAATATAGAGAAACAAATCTGCATATTAGGCAGCTCTGCAATAAGAAAATTATACAGATATTATAATTATGTCACTACAAAGACCAATCAAGCAAGATTGAACTCTGTTATCAATTATACATAAGTAAGGATGCAGTTCAATGAATGAATTGAAAAGAGTGATATAGCTAGAATGGGAAAAGGCAGAGGGAAGGTGAGAAAGGGTATGACTTATCTAAGTCCTTATCTGTCTTAGTAGGAAGTCCATCAATAGACAATGTGTAAAGTTGTTGCAACAAGAATAGCTGTATGACATTGTTGCACAATAGAAAAGCAACATCATAATTCTCACAACAATTCTATGCGATGGGTACTCTAATTAATCCCCATGTTGTAGATGAAGAAACTGAGACACACAGAGGTTAAATAACTTGCTCAAGGCTACACTGTTAGTAAGTAGGGGAGCCAAGATAAGAATGGCAGGTTGGCTTCAAAATCTGCATTCCTAATTACTGCCTCTCAAAAGTTGTTAAAAACAGAGATATTATAGTTACAAATTGTTGCTTCTGAAAAGTGTGACTTAGGGAAGGAAAGTAGAGGGTTTAGAAGTAACTGCTGATTTTCATTTTAAGTCCTTCCACTATATTTAATTTTTTAAATTTGATTTTTAAATTATGTACATTAACTAAAATGAAAAGACAGACAATATCAAATGTTGAAGAGGACAATACATACAATACCAAATGTAAAACTATTATAAATGTAGACTATTACAACTCCTTTGAAAACTGTACATCAATACCTACTAAACTTGAATAAATGTGTAACCAATAACCCAACAATCCTACTCCTAGATACATTCAATAGCAATGTGCAAAATGTTCACCAAAAGATGTGTATAAGAATATTCATAAAGGCACGAATCCAACTGTCCATCAACAACAGAAGGGATAAACTGAGGTACATTCACACAGTGGAATACTCCACAGCAAACATAACTACACCTATATACAGTAACATGGACTAATCTCACATATTATTAAGCCAAAGAAGCTAAAAAACAGTGAGTGTACACAGTATGACTCAATTTATATCAAGTTCAAAAACAGGCAAAACCCCACAACAACTAAGAAAGCAATGGTGGTAAAAGTCAGGACAGTGGTTACTGAGGCAGAGCAGTGGCTAGGTGGGGACTGGGTGACATTCCAGGGACTTCCTGGTTGCTGGTAACATTCTATTGTTTGTGCTGAGTGCTGTTCTATTCACTTTGTAAAAATTCACTGAACTGAATTTTTGTGATTAGTGCATTTTTTAAGTGGTGAATTATATACTTCAGTAAAAGTTTAAAAGAAAAAAACATTTAGTTTAAAAATGTGGATTACTTTGGTAACATTTAAAACATATGTAATTAAAATTTACACCTACAAGAGAAGCTAAGCTTTCTTGACTCATGTGAATCTGACAGAATCTTTTTTAACGTCTAAAATATGTTTTTGTGCTAAGATGTTTTTTCAAGGCTGCTCTTATAAAAGCACCCTGAATGCCAGCTGGTGACAACTCCATCACATGGCAGCAGAAAAAAATGTTTGCAAACCCTATGATCTTTAGAGAAAAACGGTTTTACTACAAGCCCAATATAAAAATATTCTGAGGTCTAAATCTACTCTTGACTTTAGCATGGGCTGGTGTGTCCTTGCCAAAGTAATAAATCTGCTAGTTTTCAGCTCAATAAAAGGGAAAACTTTCCAACAATGAGGGCCAGTCAAAATATGGACACAGCTATCTCAGTGCATTGCATGCCTTCTGTCTCTAGAAATATTCAGGCAGAGGTTGGATGAGGCTTTGTCAAGGAGGGAAGGTATTGGGAAAAACACACAAAATTCAGAATCATACAAATATAGATTATAGTCCCAACTCCTAGAGATTTGTTTCAAAATTATAAGAGGAGCGGAGTGTGAGGAGATCCAGGTGATTATTTGACTACAGATAACGGGGGTTCACTGAACTATTCTCTTAACTTCTGAGTAGTTTGAAATTTTCCACAATGACAAATTGGAAGAGGTTTGTTCTGTACACTAAGACAGCCTGGGTTCTCACTTCCTGTTTTGCTTTCTCTTCTACACTTTCCTTAGCAACATTGTTTGCTCTCACTGCTTTCTCTAAGTTCCATGTATTGATGCTTACAAGTAAATTAAACACCTTTTCTTCAAACTTGTTCCTCCTCTCCTGTTTTCTCTTACTGGCACCACCAATTTCATAGGCACTTAGAAACCTGAAGTTACGTTTTGCAACCCTCCCCTTGTCACAACCAATCAGTCCCCCCACCCCCCACCCCCCCCTGCATTTCCCTCCAGCAGATTGCTAAAATGTCTCTACTGTTCTATTCCCCATCGCCTGGTTCAGGTTTTCACTGATCAGTTAGCATGTTGTGATTTCTGAAATTAGGTTCCCTCTTCTTAAAAAGAGTATCTTTTAAACTCAATGTTTTACTAGAAGCTACCTCACAGGGTTAGTACAAAGATTTAGAGACCCACAGATGTGAAGCCCCCAGGAGAGTTCCCGGCATGGAAAGGGCACACAGATCCTGGTTTTCTTCCTCTCTCTGCTCGGCTTTGATCAAACTGGCTTCCGCACGGAATCTCCAAAGAGATCACACCATGTCCTGGTTCTGTTCCTTTGCTATTTCTTCTGCCCACACTGTACCTGCATCCCATCTCCCTGTACCTAAAGCGAAACTGTCCTTTCACAGTCAGCTCAAGCGTCATTTCATCCCTCCAACAACTATGTTTACTTGGGAACAGAGGCCAAAGTTAGACACTCAGACACTAAAGGCTTATGTCAGGCTCAGGGATACAAACATATGCCCTGCGTAAGGAAGAAAGTAGAACAAGCGGCTATAAACTGACAACTGGGTGTTCTGTGTGGCTTTTGTCTTTTAGTCTGCCAGTCTAGGCTCTCTCACATTAGGAACTAACATAGCTGTGCTCCAAATTCTCCCAAACCGAATTTCTCAGCTAGATAAATCAGGCGTGAGGATTTTCAGAACGTTTCTTCATTTATTGTTCTTCAGAGGTACACTGGTATCCCTTTAAATACTAAGCTACCCCTGCTACATTCGAAGATCATTACAAAACCTCAATTAGCCATAATTTTATGGTGCACATTATTATGCAAAGCATGGCACAATAATACAAAACAAGATATAAGCTAGAAAGGAAACCAAGTACAAGTGGCTCAAAATACTCTTAATTTTCTATACGTATGGGTAAACCATGAACCTAAATTTCAAATTTTCAATTTGACTTAAACAATTGGTATTACATTAAAAAGACAACGCATGCACTAAACTCCTCCCTGCTTACTGAAGTTAGTACTGCCATATAATTTCTCCTAAGAGACTACCTGCTAACCACTCTGATCTTTATTGTTAATTTGTTAACAATAACAAATTATTGTTATATTATTCTTTTCACTATTCAAGTTCTATTTCAAAGCCTCAGGAGGGAACTCTGTACCTGTCTCCGCTCCTCTACCATCTGGTAACTGCTTCCTCCTCTGTGTTCTAAAAGCACTTTATACACACTTTTATTATGCCACTAATCACCCTGTTTACATGTCTGTCTCTATCTCTCCCCACACCAACTAAATTGTGAGTTACCTGTGGGAAAGAAACATACATGATAGGCAGGCAGACAGAACAGCGGTTAAGAGCAGACTCTGGAGCCAGACAGCTGGGCTTGGAATCCAGTGCTGCCACTTCTCAGCAATATGATCTTTAGCAAACTCTGACCTTCAGCCTCTGTTTCCTCATACGCAAAAGGAAGATAATAATTGTATCTACCTCACAGTGCAGTTATAAGGATTACATGAAATAATGAAAAGGATTTAGCGTTCTTCACTCCTCAGCTTTTTTCTGACAAGGCAGTTGAAAACAGCGTTAAGCACACAAGTTTTAGAGTCAGTGCTTGGTTTTGATTTTTGGTGCTAACACTAGCTTTGAGACCTTGGGCAAGCTCCTTCAACTCTGACAGCTCCAGTTTCTTCATCTGTAAAAGTAAGGTAGTAATTAGCACCTCTCTTATAGGGTTATTGTAAGGATTAGATGAGCAAATTCACAAAAAGCACTTGGCACAGTGAGGTGCTCTAGAAATACTTCGTATCTCACTTTCTATTTATCTATTTTAAGGTTGGTCTCCTAGAGACATGTTACACAGCAAATGCCTTCCCCTCCACAAGGAATCATTTCAGGACTCAGCATTCACCATGTATGATGTTCAAGGTCATAGCTGTTTGTCTTCCTGGGACTTCAGACATGGCCATGATTTCAGTCACCAGTTGATTTTTAAAAAAATTGTGTTCTTTGTGAGGATATCAACTTGCAAGTGCAAGGAAACAAATGAACAATAAGTGGTTATGCCTCCCTACCCTAGGTATCACTTTTCTATTTCTGTGTCACTAAGCTTTATAACCAAGACTTATATTAAATTGAATATATTAAGAAATTAACTTATGGAAACCCATGGAGAATTGTTCTATTTATGGAATTCCTTGGTGTGCATTATGCTGACAAAGTCCATACTTGAGAAAATTATTTTAATTTATGTACTCCAAGGAAAAAAATATACTCCAGAATAATTATAAAACTAATAAGAACAAAGATAACAAATACTGTTACAAAAAATCCCCACCCGCTCTTCCATATACCCTCAACCTAAATAAGAAATGTTCTCTTTTATCCAAATTCCTAATTCTGCAGAGTAATTCCTAGAATAATCAATATCTATAATGCTTCACAATTTTGTGAAGTGGTTTTATACACATATGCTGAACAAAAGAGGGATAATAGAGGCTGCAGGTCCCTCATAACAGAACTCAATACCTGGTGACTCAAAGGTGAGTCAATGTTAACCGATACCCTGTGCACCGGAGATAAAGTATCAAATGAGATGAGTTGCTCAGTGAACCAAAGTAGTTCTTTTGACCATGTCTGATAAATCTCATGTCTTTTTTTTTTTTTTT
>NW_017731424.1:532713-557228 GCF_001890085.2 Hipposideros armiger
GCAGCTCAGCTCGGGCTGGGCATCGAACCGCTGTTGCTCAGAGCTCAAACTCTTGAGTGAGCTCTTAACCAACTGAGCCACTCGACCGGCCCTCTCATGTCTTTTTATGTGCATCACGACCCATAACATGAGGGTCCCTTACCATAGCCTATGATCAATTAAGTTAAAATTCTCAGCTTTCACAAAGTGCGTGGGGGGTAAACAGAACCATGAGAACTGTCCTCAAATCCAAACTCCTTCTATTACACTTCAACAAGCTTCCCTAAAACACACCTTTAAGTAAGAGAATATAAAAATTCCTGCTTTATGTTTCTGGCCTGTCTGTAAATAACATAATACTTTCATATACACCCTTGATTCTCATGACTTATAACAATGTACAGCCTTATAAGTCTTATTTTACATACGAAGAAACTAAGGATGAGGAAGTTCAAGTGGCTTTTTGTGATCACATAGTAACTGGTACAGTCAAAACTGCAACAGACCTTGTCTCCTTGCAACACCAAAGTGTACAAGCCATTCTATAAATCAACTGAAAATAATGTATGTATCTAATATTTATTAAAGCTGATTCAGAAAGTGAGGCAACAGGGGCACCTCCTTTACATGTGGTAAAACTAAGTAAACTCTAGGTTAGAGCAGCAGTTGTCAAATATTTTGTTCATAAGTTCCCTATACATTGTTAGAAATTATTAAGGACTCCAAGGAGCTGTTGTTTATGTGGCTTATATCTATTGATATTTAGCACATTAGAAATTAAAAGTAACACTTATCAACATAAGAATACACAAGCTCACATCACATTCCATTAGCCGCCAGTGTGATAATGTCATCACACATCACGTAATTCCTGGAGAACTCCACTTTACACTTGTGGGAGAATGAGAGTGCGAAAGGCAAACAACATTTTTGTATTATTATGAGAATAGTTTCTATTTGGTAGACGCCCCTCCCACCCCACCCCCGTATAGGTCTCGGAGCTCCAAATGGGTCTCCAAACCACACTTTGAAAACCACTGAGTTAGACAGTAACAACTCTTTGTTACAGCAATTCTTCTTAAATTTTAAGATGTAACCCATTATCTTACTTTAAGTATACTGTTTCTCACTGTTATATTAAGAAAAAAAAATCTGGGGGCCGGCCGAGTGGCGCGATGGTTAAGAACTCGCTTGGGACGCCAGAGGGCCCCGGTTCGGATCCCACATGTGGGGGCCAGTGACACTGCCCTCCGCAGCTGAGATGCTGAGCAACGGCTCGACCTGGAGCTGGGCTGCCGTGGGTCGCCGGCGACGGCGTAGGCTGCAGCCCCTGTGGCAGTGGGTTGCCATGGGCTACCGTGTGTGGCCAGCGGCCAGCGTGAGTGGCCAGCAGCCGCGGTGAGCGGCTGTCCAGAGGCCGGCGACTGATCTGCCTCACCAGGGAGGAGCGCAGTGACGGTGCCAACTTGGGCCAGTGGGGCAGCGTCCTCCACGGCTAGATTGAAGAACAAAAATGACAGCGGCTTGTCTGTTTCCCTTCCCCCAATTCCCTAGCACTGTTCCCATCCCCCCAATTCCCCAATAAAAATCTTTTAAAAACAAAGAACGGCTTATTTGTCATAGACACAGCCAGTTTACTGATGGCTAAAGATTGAGATTTGTCAAGCTATTAAAAAAAAAATCTGGAAGGAAGGAAGGACTGTTTTATTTATTCCCTTTAAGCACTAATTCTCTTTGCAGTGCATAGTGCCCTGGACAAAGATGGTTACTGAGTAAATTGAATTTCTTCTGAAGTTTAGTGGATGGGGGGAAGAGAAAACATCTTAAGACAAAATGATTACCTCCCTACTACGGTAAAGACATAAACAATACAACACATAATACAGAGGCCTGGTCTTCTTAAGCCAGTTAGATGTACGAACAGACAAAAGCTCCATTCCAGATATGAAGTAAGGAACAACAAAAGATCTGAACAAGAGGGATGAGAAAAAAGTTAAGACTTTAACTTTCCAGTTTTCTCCTCATTTTTCTCTAGCTAAACAAAAGCAGCAAAGCTTCTTCTAAAAGTATAAGTGATTTTAACATTATGTGAATCTTTGCTTCTTTTAGTTCATAATTACCTAACTAAAGTCGGAACTTATTAAATGAAAATATTTTTAAGATGATTTGTACTCGCATGAGAAAAATCCCTATATTAGACCTATGCAAAAATAACAAAGAAGTGAATAATAATGACACCTCACATTTACATAATTCTTTTGTGAAAGAACTTCAACAACTTTCCATTTTTATTTCATTCAGTCTCAAAAATAACAAGTTGCACCATTTGTCCAAGAATATACCAAATTAACAAATCAACAGTAATTCCAGAAATAACACAGAAATTCCTCATCATATAATGCTATCATTTCAGGGCAAGATGCTAAGATATTTTCAAGAGAAATCTTAAGAGCATCAAGTAGTATCCCGGAGGCTCCAACTGTTATCACCAGAGAGTCTGGTCCAACAAATGCTTGTGGACTGAAATGAATCACAGAATAACTGAGTCCAAATTCTAACTCTATAGTACTAAACAATTCAAACATTTTGAGTAATTTATTCAAATATTTTAAGTAAGCAATTTACTAAAAATGGCCTATAATTTAGATATATTGTATTTGTGGGCTTTATTATAGCCTAAAACTGCCACACATTTTCTCCTTATACTTCATCAATCTCAAAATACCTGAACTAAATAAACTTAATCTGTATTATCTACCATGCCAGAGTAAAAAAAAAAAAAAAGACATATTTTGCTACATATTTTAAATTCTTCCATGTCAAGAGTTTACAATTCTAGTCCTGATTAAAATCTAAAGTTAAATACTGAGAACTAACAATGTTTCCAAGTATTACAATAGATCAGACATTATCTGTCCTAAATTTTACAGAAAATAACATTATACTTAATAACTGTGAGAACAAAATAAGATTTTCAACGTATTATAAAAATAATTATCACACAATGAAATTAACTATAATAGAATGGCTCTTACTTCAGCCACAGCAAGTTTCACAGCACTAAAGGCTCTGAATTATTTACTTGCTTGACCAAATGACTAAGGTAGCAACTGTGCAGTCAGCAACCACAATCATCCTTAGTAATGAGTATAATGTAGTATTCATGGCAGACGACTGTGTGCAAGCAGGCACACAACACAAACTCCAGGTGTGCTGTTTAGTAGATACTGATATCTACATGAAATAGTTGTATCTAAGATCAGAATATAGTCATTTTTCAAAATACAGATTCTCGTAGCCAGCTACTAAACAGAAATTATATCTCCCCATTATTGCTGAAAATGTTACAGCAAAAAATTAAGTAGTCACTGATAATTTTAGATTATACAGGTAGGACATGGTGCTGATCCCGGGAGAAACAGCGTCTGTGAACATACTTAGGCTATGAATACCTGTTCAGCTGGCATGTACCTACCAACAAACCAGGTACACATAACAGGTACTTAATACAAAAGAATCACCCAACTAAAACATTTTTACTGTGCTAATCACAGCATTTTTGTTTTTAAGTACATACCATCAAGAGCCAATTATCCTGGGGAGTGGGGAATTGTCTAGCTTGTTTACCAGTGTAATGCAAATCAAAGCACGTTTCAGTACTCCACCTACCATACTATCAGCTCCATTTTCCCTACAATAATGAAGAATTCATGGGCATAAACACCAAACATGATTAGAGAAGGAAATACATGTTCATAAAAATTGGTAATTATGCACCAGACCAGTGAAAATCAGTTGTATTGTTATTCTATACCAGTGCAAGGGAAATATAATCTACCGTTTATGGATATTGACCTTCCCGAAGAATGCGGAATTGAAAACCAAGGTTTCTGGAGTGTCAGAGAAGGTTGCCAACACATTTGTGTTTTGTTTTTGCTTGTGTGTGGAAATGAGAAGAGGATAGAGGGTGTTCATAAGGTGCCCAACCGACCGTGAAGTCAGCACAGTGAACTGCTGGGGACCTCAATCAGCTGTGTGTGTGTGTGTGTGTGTGTGTGTGTGTGTGTGTGTGTAGGGGTAGGAACACTCCTCTTCAATACTGATTTTACAGTGAGAATTGGATTAAATACCATTAGCTTGCATTTATGACAACCTTCAATCATTAAAAAATAAGATTATGTTCCATACATTTTGTTTAAGAAATTCAAAGAATACAGGTATTCTTTAGATAGACTGAATTCAAAATCCCAGCATTTCAGTTACATAGCTGAGTTCACTTTGTGAAAATTTATCAAGTATACACTTAGCATTTGAGCAGTTTCTGTGTATACACACACACAAACACACATGCATTCGCATATACATATATTACACACATCGATAAAAAAAGTCTGTAAAAAAAAAGTTGGTATTTAAAGAACTAATAATGTGGGTTTTTTTTTTTTATATGGGACAGTTGTAAGGTGATATTTAAGCGGGACCTGAAAAGTGATGGGGTGAAATCCTTGGCTATCTGTGAGAAAAACCTTCCTGAAGAAGGAACTAGCAAAGACCTTGTGATAGGCGCATGCTTGGAGTGTGAGAACAGCCAGCAGGCCAGAAGAGACTAAGCAGGAGGAAGTTACAGAAGACAACTTCAGAGCTCGAGATGGCCCGGAGTGCAGTACAGCAGTGAAGGAGTTAGACCCACACATACTGCCTGGAGGGATGTCCATGTTATTCTTCCAGACCAACTTGCAGGGTCACAATTATATTACACTTCCCCATTTTATTATTAAGTTGAAAGGAGGAGATGGAGAGGGAGGGAGGGAGGCACCTCCTCAGTATATACCTGTGTTTCAGCATAGAGTTAAGTGCACATCTCTAACTTAACATTTCTAGGAGGATGAAATTAAAAGGGAGAGGAATACAGTTTTAACCTCTTTATGATCCCAAATACTATTTGAACATTTGCAAAAAACTAGTAAAAAAAACCCCAACCAAACAAAAAAAAAAACACTAAAAAACTTCAAGAGAAAAAACCTAGCATCTACACAAAGATGCAACTAGAAAAATGTATATGGTACAATTATTTATACTAATGAGAAACTGAAAAAAAAGTCAACAAGGAACTAACTTATGGTACTCCTCATCAATATAATTCTAAATCACTTGTTAAAATAAATGAAGTAGGTATATTTAGAAAACCCAAGATATAAGCAAAAAAAAAAAAAGCAAGATATTAATAGTAGGGTACCAACTATGATCCTGTTTTTTAAATTAATAAATTAGAATGCATTTAGAAAAAAATATGGAAGACTAGTCCCCAAATTTAATAGTTTCTTTAAAAGATATTACAAGGGTTTTCACTTTGATATTTCATATTTTCTAACTGGATTTTTACAATGAGCTTATCACTCACTTGAAAGGGGAAAAATATTAATGTGTCACCTAGCAAATGTCTGACATACATCAAGTAAAATGTCTGAAATATCTCTAGCAAAATGTTAGACAAATGTAGGATAATCAATAAATGTGTATGTCAATTAGTTACTAAAGGAAAGATACATTTATTCAGTAGGTACCATATATGTGACATTACATCCAATTAGATACTATTCCCATTTCTACTTTACAGATATGGATACTGAGCCTAAGGGAAGATAAGGCCTTTTGTCCAACATGTCTTGCTCAGTGTAGGGCTGAAGTCAGGCAGACATTACTCCAAAGCTCTAGCTACTATGGAACAGACAACTTAAGTACTTGTCTATAGCCTCTACCCAAAAGAATGAAATCATTGCCTATTTCTGGCAGTCTCTACTTAGCACCTGCCTTTCTACTCATCTGTAGGTAAATAATTAACATTTAGACCTCATTCTTCTCTAGTACAAACACAGTAAGTACGCAGTTTTAAGCCAGTCTTAGCAATGCAGCAGGAGAGATTTTGAAACTACTCTGTAAAATTTCTGCTAATGACCAGGTGGTTGCTTTATGACTTTCCAATGAAGTGTGTGATGTGCTCTGATGCCATGCCAAAAATGCCAAAAGTATTGCTAGGTCCTATGACTCTAGGAAAGAACAAAGGGATTTAATGGCCCTTGTTTCTTGGTGACATTGTACTGAGAAAATGGGAGAATGCGATGGGAAGAAATGTTGGGTCGGTATTTAACTTCTAAACATGATATTCGGTGGTAGAAACTCTAACTTGAAATGCCAGATATTCATACTGAACAACTGATTCCAAATGTCTCCGCCTGCTATAGGGAATCTTAATAAGGGGACGGGAGGGAGGAGGAGGGGAAGGGAATGGGGGTGGGGAAGAGACAGGCTGCACCTTCTTGGACACAGAGGTTTCTTAGAAATGCCTGTGCCACACATATCCTGCATACATTCTAAAAAAGCCAGCAAAATTATAAAGTGCTTAATGTTTATTTTAGCATGTTAGTTTTGGTTATATTTATGACAACAAAGCTGAATCCTTCTGCCTGTGTTTACTATTCAACCTGGAGTCTAAGGACCCTAGACAGGCTTTGAGGGGGCTATAAATTTCATGAAATTAAATGAAAACTTGTTCATGCATTTTTTCACAGAGTCTGCATTAGCCTTCCAAAAAGATAGGACCCTCAAATAAAGGTTTAGAAGTACCTTTCAACGTATATGCATATGTGCTCCTTTTTGGTAGGCATTTAAGCATAGTTTTTTGTATTTTAGGGTTTTTTGTTTAAGAGCTAGAACAGGGTTAGCAAACCTTTTATAAAGAGCTAGATGGCAAAAATTTTAGAATCTGTGGGTGCAACAGGATATATCACATATTCTTTTTATTCTTTTTTGAACAACTTTAAATGTAAAGTTGAAAAATGTAAAAAACAATTCTTAACTCATAGGCCTAACACCAGCTATTTACAAACCCCTGCTTAGAGTAATAGTTGGTTTATCGCTGCAGAAATAACACAGCATGGGCTTTGGGAGTCCAGGACTTTTTTTTTTTTTTAAAGACTTTGAGAAAGTCACTAACACCCCTAAGTCTCAAGTTTCCATATCTGTAAAAATGAGATACCAACCTCTCCCACGCTGTAGTTTTAACTACTAAGTAGGATGGCAAATGTATAGAATTGTCACACAGTACCTGGCATATAGTTAGCAAACTGATTCTATTATCCTGCCCTGCCTCATAGTAATATCTGTAAATCAATATTAAGTGTTTGATCAGGCATGCTCCTCCAATATAACTGACTTTGTAATGATCTGCTTTGGCTATTTCCAGGACAAGCTGGGGTTTTCCCGGAAAGCCAACAGACCTGTACATTACTGATTAGAATCTAATAGTCTCCTCGTAATTGCTCTTCTCTCTTCAATGTATATATCAAATTTCTAGAGCAAAAATTTAATTTATCAATTCATTATTCTGCATGAAAAGATTTTTGAATGCCTAATTCACAATAATTCAAAGCAGCTGTAAGAAAACCCATCTTGGAAAAAGTAAAGCCAGAATTAAATTGGAGTGTATTTAGGTGTACCAAAGAACTTAACGTCACAAAATATTATACAACACACAGTAATCAGGTGTTTGTCTTAGCAGAGACACTGATCTCTCCTCTTCCTGTTTCTCACAAAACTGAAGGTCTTAAATATGTCAAATGCCATTATAATGAGCTTTAATTGTTTTCCCCAGAAAGACTAACCAGCTAGAGAGCACTAAATGTTATAACCATTTTTATCACTATCACGTTATCCACCATAACGCTAGGTATTGGTAGTCTTCAGGATTTACTGAAAGAGTTATTGGTAGTTACTGAAAATAAATGACTTTTAATAACAACTTAATTATTTATCTCTAAGACTATGATCTTTCAATTTCATTTATATAGAGATTCATCTCACCAATAGTACAAGAGAAAGCAGAACAGATAAAAATTAGCTACTACTTATAACATTACTCCAGAACAGCTAGTGATATACCAAAGTTCTTGTCTCCATCTACTCTCCCAAGTATCAAAGGTTAGTTATATTTCTAACGCTAGTAAGTAAAACTATGATTCCTACAATCACCAAGGACTTATAGAAGCGATTTTAAAGTATATTTGATCCTAATTAGAACCTTTTAAAACTTTTACATACATAGAAATAAAAGTATGAAAAAGTGAATAAATACAGTACATTACATTTAACTTTACAAATAATTTATCAGCTTCCAGCCAATTTATTCTGAAAGTTTTTAAGACACGGATTACTCAAAACGACTTTACCTCAAATAATCAGGAAAATAAAAAAGTGATAATTAAGAATAAATGTTTTTCTTCCTCATCTCAGAAGACCAAGGAAGAAATAACTCAATTGCAAACCACATTATAGAATATGAGGCTTTCCACACCAAGTCTAATTTGATTCTCTGAAATTAATGGTATATTTAGAGAAGATACAGAAAAATATAAAGATGAAAAAAGCTCTAACTAAAAACAGCTCTGTCTTTGCCTTTAGGGGAGATAGTGGTCCTCCTCGATCTCCAGTCACTAAGAATACTTGAAATTTTCCACAAATATACATCAGAAAGTTTTTCAGGGGTAAAAAAAAAAAATTTTTTTTTTGACAAAAATGGTCATATTCAGAAGACACTCCATGGACCTGAAAAGTGACGTTTTCCCCAAATATTTGTTCCTTATTCATAAAATTCAAATAGTGTCAATAAATAGATGCCCAACCCCCTCGTTTGTAAATCAGAGAAGAAGTGAAAAGCAGCCACTGTCACTATACTACAGAGAAATGGAAAATGATTGAAGGGATTTAAGAAAAAATTCTGGCAGAATGATTTTTTTTTTTTTTTAGCTGAGCCACCCTGCCACCTGTTGGCAGCTCAGTGGCAGCTCAGCTCTGCTGGGCATCGAACCGCTGTTGCTCAGAGCTTGCACTCTTGAGCAAGCTCTTAACCAACTGAGCCACTCAGCTGGCCCCAGAATGATTTTTTTAAATTCAATATTGTCTTTCATAAAATAAAATCACTCAACTTACGTCCGTTCAAAGATATACTGTTTAAAGAGGGGTAAAAATTATCACCGTCTACCACCTAGCTATTAGCTCATCCTGTTTTCCCTGATTAGCAAGTCATGCTCCCCATTTAGTAAGGGTCTCAAACTCACATGAAGCCAGGCCAGGCGAGTGCCATTAGTTAAGTGCAGCAAGTATTGGGCTGTCAGAAAAGTAATGACGCATTTTTGCAACGAAAAACATAGAAAAAGTATGTCATGACTTTTCCGACAACCCAATAGGTGGGAACTACGAACTACACATAAGAGCTTCGTGCAGCTGCATCTAGACTCCAGCTCTCCATCCGCTTATTGCTATGAGTAATGCAGCTCTGGTGATACAAGATCTTCCAATTTTTCCTAAGAGAAGCCAGAAATCCAACTCATGCAAAATCTTTCATTTTTAAATGCTGGCAATTAAGACAGAAACAAACAATAAACACAGTGCTTGCAAACTGAATTTGGCCTTGCTACCAGCAATAATGCTCTAGTAACAGAAGCCTCAGTAAGTATCTCAAATATTCAACTCCCAGACCCCAAACTCCCCAGGACTATTACACCCACATTTCATACTGAAGATGGATTCTCCACGTAGTCAAGAACATTAGTGGTAATCTTTCTCTCTTGAAGGCTAATTTTTGGGTTAATTTTTAAAAAATACTACTACTTTAATTTACTATTTTAAAGTATAGATTTTAAGAAAAAATCAAAACAATTAACATTGAAGTGGCTGAATTTAGAATTATATTAGTAAAACTAGAATTATAATATGTATAAAATGTATACATATTAAAACTCATTTAAAAAATATTACAATGTTTTACAAACTATGTAAGTTGGGTAAATGAAGTGTCAATCCGCTCCATCCTTAGAAAGCAACCGCTTGAGCTCTTTGGCATCTCTCGATGAGACATGCAGAGCTGGTAGTCCTTGATGGGTCACCTCCACTTTAGCAACATGAAAAGGGCAAAATAAATGAAGGAGGGAGGAAGTGACAACATTAATTGGCAAGATATTTCTGTTATATAAGTGCCAAAGGATTGTAAGACTCAATACAACTTTCTTTACTACTTTAGTTCTACTAAGATTAGATGACTAAAATGGATAAACTAACAAGACCTATTTGGAAACAAAATCTGCTGGATTAAAAAAGAAATGTTATATGGAGCAGCACTCAAAGGTTTAAACCCTTATGAACAAGGCAGTATAGTTTAAGAAAAAGGCAGCCTGGCTTTATCAGAGCTGGATTTCACCACTTGACAGCTGTGTGACTTTAAGCAAGTTATTTAACCACTCTGAGCACTATTCCCTCATCTACAAAAAAGGATAAACACTAGTTACTTTAACTCTCTCATTATGAGAGTTGTAATATATCTTAAATGTGTTTTAATTCATGCTCTTAGCTGAAACTTGAATCCTATCCACCATACTAGTAGTTTAAGACACTTCCAGTAGAACAGCTACACAGACAAGAGAATTCAACCCTTCCTAAATTAGTCTTTTTAATCCTCTCACTTCTATTATTTTCTTTTACTAAACTAAAATCAACTTCTTAGTTACTTCAACCCCATCAATCACATTCTAGTTTAAATATTATTAAGTATAGCTAACTCAATTCTCACTAAACTCTAAGCTCCACAAGGGTTGAGGCTGGCTGTTCAGTATTGAAGCCCTAGCACTTAGAACAATAAGCACATAGTAGTTGTATAATAAATATTTGCAGATTGAGTGATATGTCTGTGCAGTATTTAGTGACTGACCATTGAAATGCCTTTTAATATAAAGAGCATAAATGTGTACACTTCTGGAGGGATCAGTTAAGGTTTAAAAGTTGAAATATCATACATAACCAAAATCATGCTATGTTTTTTTTTTTAAATCCCTTTGGATATAGTATATGAAAGCAATTTTGCTATTAATTTAAATGGTGATACTATTCAGTGATATAGATGATAAAATTTCTTCAAAGCAATAAACCTATTAATGGCTCCATAACTTCCTTCAGATTTACCTGAATTCCAACTCTGCATTAAAAAAAAAAAACAAAAACCAAAAAAAAAAAATCCTCAAAAACAACCCCCTCAAAATGATATGCAACCTCACTGTCACTGGCTACTCTGCAAATAACCCCCAAATAATAACTAAGTCAAATTTTATTATCTGAAACGTACCCAGAAAATATCAGAATCAAAGTTGTGATAGAATACCAAAATCTGTAACAGCTTTTCTCCTGACTTTCTTAGCAACATGCTACTATAAACCTCTCACTTCTTAAACACGAGAACGCATTTATAATTTAGTCACTTGTATTCCAGAACTTAAAGAGCAGGTCTCATAAATTAAATTCTACTTCACAGAACAGGAAATCAAACACAGTGAACTATCCTCTGCAAATCTATGGAAGTATTTCCATTATAAAGTAAATTTCTCTGCCACCTGACAGCTTTGACTTAACTCTGGGCTACTACTAGCCTAAACAAAACATAATAAGGAAGGTAAATCTGCCATATACACAATGCAATAATCCAAACATAAAATATTTCTGGATTATCTGGGTCACTGATGCTTGAGACTATAACAGAAAATTAGTGATCTAGAAATAGGCAACTTCTACCAAAAGGCAGTTGGCAAGGCAAATACCAGACTGACATGATTTTATAATAAAGGGCAAAATTCAAAAGTGTCAAACATTTTAATGAACACAGATTAAAGGAAGGCAGAAGGTGAAATTAAAAATGCATCTGTTTTAGAAGAAATACCTATGTATGGCCCTTTTCACTCCAGTAACAAGTCCTCCCGGACCCAAGTGTGGCCCTACAAAACTCAAAACTTCCTTTTCTCTTCTACTTCTACACACACACACACACACACACACACACACACGCACACAAGTGCGCACACGTATGTGAATCGAAACAGAATAGTACCTAAAATTAAGCCACCAGTTACAGGAGGGCTGTAAAAAGTTAAAATCACGATCTATCATTAACATTCTATCTGCAGGGTGATGTCAGGTACCGTGCAAGGAACTTACAGCCACGGAGAGTCGGCACATGAGGGGCAGAGTCTGAGTCTGTGCTCCGGAACCTATCCCCAAAGAGCAGATGACACTCACACAAAACGTACCGAGTACTACAACAGCACGTGCAAGCTCCGGACTCGACTCCGATTTGCCGCGGAAAAGGATTCCTTTACAACAGATACGACCTCTGCCCCGAAAGCTGTCTCAGCCACCGCGGTCTGCAGCTGCAAAGCCTTACAGCTCTGGGCCACCACCAGCACCTTCTTTCCTGCCTGTTCTCTGCGTCCAAAAGCAAAGTCTCAACGTGGCCAAGGTGATGCTGCAAAGTGCCCTCAATGCAGCAACCACAGACAGGAAGAGTTTCTCAACAGCCCCGGCGCGGACTCCCTTCCGTTTTCAATACGTGGCTCCCACCCGTGCTGACAGCACCCTGCGTGCCCAAGAACACGCGAAAAGGTGTCTAGCTCATGTTCATTAACGACCTTTGGAAGCAAAGCAGCAGCGCGCTACCGGCCTGTACCCAGGGCCCTGTCCAGGGTTGTGAAGGTCCCCGGAAAGGCAGGGGCTGCGGAGAAGCCTTCGCCCTTCCCACTCCACAGGGCGGCAGCCTCCCGCCCACGCCCAGCCTCCCCGCAGCGAGGCCCCCGCACCTGTGGGATACCACCCCCCCGCCCCCCACCTGCCTCTCACCTGATCTTGTAACTCGGGAGCGTGTGCTTGCGCTTGATGATCTTCTTGAGCTGGTTGACGATGATGGACGTGAGCTGGGGCATGGGCCGCCCTTCAAACTGGGAACGCACCTCGAAGTCGATCAGCGGGTCCTCCACGAAGGAGAAGAACCAGTGGGTGAAGGGCACGCGAGTGAGGACGAAGCGCAGCCTCCCCGCCACTCGGGACAGCTTGACGAACAGGTAGGCGGACTTGCCGAAGACTAGGTCCACGTCGATGGCCAGGTGGAAGCCCCCGTTGTACTCCACCTCCGCCTCGAAGGCCAGCTCCTCGGGGGTGGTGGCGGGCAGCGCCTCCCCCTCGGGGCCGTCGTGCTCTCCGGTGGCCGAGGGCACCACGGGCCGGAGGAGCCGGATGGTCTTGATGAAGGGCACGGTCTCGCCCAGGAACACCTCCCGCAGGCTCAGCCCCTCCAGCAGGCGCCCGGCCGTCTTGGTCTGCAGCAGCTCCTCGAACTCCACCTTGATCTTCTTGGTGACCCAGCGGCGGGCCAGCGCGGTGTCCCGAAGCTCCCGGAACAGGAACAGGATGGTGGCGTTGAGGAAGTAGCAGGTCTCCCGCGTCGGCGGGGAGGGGGTCTCGGGGGCCGGGGTCGGGGTCGCGCCGCCCTCGGGGGGCCCGCCGGAGGGCTCCTCAGCCCCGCCGCCGCCATAAAGGTACTCCCGCAGGGCCAGGCCCGGCACCGGCTTGATGTAGCGGAAGCCGTCGCCCGCGCGGGCGGCCTCGTCCGCCGGCGGCTCGGGCTGTCGGCGGTAAAGCAGCAGGAACTGGGTGAGGAGCGTGAGGAAGGAGCCCAGCACGGCCGATGCCAGGATCATGAGCAGCAACCCCATCCCGCCACCGCCTCCGCCCGGGCCGCCCGCGCCGCTGCTCCCGCGCCCGCAGCGCCGCTGTCCTCACGCCGCCGCCCCCGCTGCCTCCATCTTGAGGACATCGGACGGCGGGGTCCCGGGCAACGGCTCCCTGGGCCTGGTCCCGCGGCTCCAGCCGGCGCCGTGCAACGCCCGAGGCGGCTCACTTCGGCCTCCTCTCATTGGACGAACGGGCGCGTGACGTCAGCAGCGTACTCGCTCTCGGCGGCGTCGCCTGGCAGCCGGCGCCCGGGCGCGCGTACGCGGGTCCTTCTTCCTTTCTCGGGCTCGCTTCCAACCCCGCTCCCCCGCCCCACGCCAACATTCCGTTCCCCCGCGATCCACGTGGCTGTCGCTTCTGGGGCCGCGGTGGAAATCGGAGAGGATATAACAGGAGCCAGTTGGAGGAGAAGAAGGCCAGGCGGAGACGGCGTGGCACACGTTTTTGATCCTGGTTATCCCGTTATCTTCCAGTGCGCCCATCCCCCTTCACTGGCCGCGGTCCCTGTCCGTTACCTCTGCGGCAGTGCAGTCCTTCCACCAGCGTCCCTGAGAGATGGGCTGGCGGCGGCTTTCCCTGCAGGGCAGCGCCGCGGAGGGTCTGAACTGGCCGTCCGGAGACTTCCTAAGCCGAAGACGAGACGACTGACTGCCTCAGAGACCGTCGCCGCTGACCATCAATCCGACCAGAGCGTCTGCGGAGGGTGGGCCCTGGGAAGGAAGGACAGAGAAGAAAGATGTAAGATTCAGCACTTAAGTGGATATTCGAGATTTAAATGAGAAGGAAGTAAAAAAGCTGGGATAGGAAAGGTGAGGGAGATGAATTTGCCAGATAATTGGAAGATGAATAGTGGGTTAAACCCCGAGTGTATTACCACCGTTAGTCCATCTATGAGGAGGTGATTGTTAGCCCCCACCCATTTTACAGATGCAAACACTGGCGCACAGAGGCAAAGAAAGTTGCCTGGAGTGACACAATGAAGCCTGGTTTGTCTAATACTAATCTCTAAGCCCCAGGTCACTTCTCTGTACCATGCCACCAAGATTGCTAAGGTTGGAAGGGGACGGACGTATGAGTTCCCTGATGTACAAGAAGGGGGAGTTGGGGCGGGGAGCTCAGGAAAGACTTCAGGGAATTTTGGGAAGGGTAGCACCTTGACCAAGCCATAGAGTCAATGAAGCCACGTTGCCCAGCAACGTTGTTAATTCCTCAGGCCCTCTGGCTCCTTGATGTTACTCGTAAATGCTGATGTGGCTCCAATCACATGGACACCGCAACAGTTCTACCTCTAGTCCTACAAGGGTTCAGATGTTCCATACCTAAAAGTGAGACCAGTTCTGGTTTCAAGGAGCCAGGGCAGATCTGGAAGATCTTCAAGCCACCACTGTTTGTCTTGACTCTGGGTGATTCTAGAGCAAAATCAGAGTTCTGCCCCATTCTGACCCAGCTAGAGAAGGTGCAGAACGTTGGAACCAGGCCCATCTCATCTCTCTTACTCATGCCCAGGTGTAAGACCAGATGGCTTCTTTACTATGAAAATGTAAGACAGGTGCCTGTTGAGGAATCAGGCTCAAACCCCACATTCCACCTCCAAAGGAGATGGCCCTGCTGGGATTTCCAAGGGGGCTTCATACAACTTCCGCTTTGTGGTCACCTCTGGCCTCTGCTTCTGGGCGGCTGCCTCGGTTCTACACTGTTTCAACCCAGATGGAAAATGTAGACCCTTCCTCGATTTCCACCAAGAGCCTTGTTTATAACCCTTAAGCGCCATTGTAGAAAATGTTCCGCATATTGCTGAGATTCAAAATCCTCAAACTATATACTGACCCATGTGCATCTTAAAACATTCTTCAACCACCATATCACCCACGAGGCCAGTTGGCCATCTTCAAGGCAAAGAGTCCTCAGTTCAACACCCCATTTCACAGGCTCCGCCCTCTCCTCTCCTCCTCCCAGCCGTTTCTTACTCCTTAGCTTTCCGCTGGGAATCCCAAAACTTTGAAATCCATTATAGGGTCACTTGATTCCCCAGCAAAACTTGTCTCCTGAGGGGTGCACTCCAAATTCACAAACGAGCTCAACACACCTTTTGGGAAGATAAGAAAAACATGTTTCTCTTGTGTTAAAAATGGCAACATTAATTGAACACTTATAATAGTAATAGTTATGGAGAATTGACTATGTGCTGGGCACACTGTTAAGCATTTCATGCACCTCATACCATTTAAAACTTGAAATGTCAAGAGTGTCGGCCCTGCCTCTGCCCAGGCCTGGTCCAGCCCCTCGCTGGCTGCTCTCATCACAGCCTACCTGGCCAGTCCACTCTATGTTTCAACCCTGTCAATATCTGCCAGCTCAGAGGGCTTTGTTATTTTGCCTTTCACTGGGTCATTCAGCTAACCCAGGGTTTCCTAACCTCGGCTCTATCACCATTGGGAGCTGGAAAATTTCTTATTGTCGGGGCTGTCCTGTGCATTGCAGGTGGTGATACTGTATTCATAGAAGCTTATTATTTTTAATAACATTCCCTGGAAGAATATAAATTCAGTAACTTTTTTTCCCTTTAATATTAATGCTGGTTCATAGACACTTAAAAGTCTGAGAACCTTTGGCCCAGTTTGAAAATCTATGATTCTCGGTAGGTATTTGAAGGAAGAAGGTACTTAGCCTGCCTGCTGACCTTTTAATGAGCTTTAAATGACATCATTGAAATTAAGCTGCCCCAACAGCCTTCCTGGGAAGTATCCATTTCAAGGGTAAAGGCTGCTGAATACAGGAAGATGTAAGACAAGCATTTTCACCAAGTAGAGAGAGGCATGGGTCACTTCTGCTGCTGAACTCCGAGTCCTTCCTAGTGACTACCTAATAGGATGAGAAAGCTAAGCATGTGGATATGGAGAGTTTGTAAGTAGCATGAAAACCACCTTGATAAAAATGATACAGTAATATAAAATAATGCAAATATAGCAACATATGGGGAAAAGCACGGAGAAGTTTTGAACAGTTGCCTAAAATTGATACATTAAACCATTTTGTGAACTGTGAGAATTCAAATTTAACAACTATTTTTGAGCATCCAGCATGTGCCCAACTCTGGGGATGCTGAATGAGTAGGACAGAGCCTTCACCATTGGGGTGCCAGGCCCAGGTAGAAGCCGACAAACACCTACATAACTGATGTTAAGAGATCGTACCCAGTGTATTGTGGGAACAGAGCCTTCTGGGGCAGGGCGAGTTGATTGCAAGGACTAGAAACTGCCTCAAGCTAACTTAACTGAAATTGGATTTATGTGAAGGAGACGGGGGAATCTGCAAGAACTCAGCTGCAAGATGTTCAGCTGGTGAACTCTTAGAAACCTGGGAGTGAAAGGAGATGTTTCTCTCTCTCACTCCTTCTGGCCCTGCCCCTACCCAGTATCTTGTCTCTACATCTCTCTGCAAGTCTGTGCCATTTTCCTCCATAAGGCTCTTGGTTCCTACTTCCCCATAGTCTCAGCGTGCAGGCAGTCTTGGAAGGCACCAGCTCTGCACCCAAATCTAGAGGGTCCTATGTTTCTGGCGCCTAATGTAACCTGGAATATGCTTTTTTTTTTTTTTTTAGCTGAGCCATCCAGCCACTGGTTGGCAGCTCAGCGGCAGCTCAGCTAGGGCCGTGAATCAAACCGGGGACCCTGTTGCTCAGAGCTCAAACTCTTGAGCGAGCTCTTAACCAACTGAGCCACTTGGCCGGCCCTTAATGTATGTAACCTGGTATTTCCATTTCAGTGCTGGGAGAGAAACCCAAGGAGGTTCTACTAATGCTATCAGTTAGGTTTGCAAGGGTTTTCTGGGCTGCTGGTGGATGAGGCAACGTTTCCAAGGATGGGAAGAGGATTGAGAATTAGCATAGATGGGCAATTCTAGTTCAGTGGGCGAGGAAAGGTTAGTTCTGGCTGGGGAAAGTGGGAAGCTTCTTGGGGCAAATGGAATTTGCTTTGGTCTTTGATGCTTAGAAGGGAAAGGCATTCTAATTAGAAGAAGGCCAAAGCTCAGAAGTTGGAAATCCGACAGAGCTTGGGGAAATTGAGACCAGGATGGCTGGAGGGTGGTATGAATAGGGTCAGTGCAGAGAGGAAAAGGGAGAGGTAAGACAGCTATGTAGGGTTTGAACATCAGGGCAAGTTAGGCTTCTATTCTGCAGTTTTTATAAAGTGGCCAAGCCAAAGGTTTTTAAGCAAGAGCATCACTTTAACCCTTTTCCTTCTACCATCCAAGTCACACTGTTGCTAGAGTGATCTTTCTCCAGTACAAATGCAATCTTGTCACTTGGTTGCTAAAAATTCTTCAATGGCCGCCCCCACAGTCATATTAATAAAAACGGCTATCATTCATCAAGCATAGTAAGTGGGAAACATTGTGTTAAGCACTTTAGAAGTTCTTACATTCTGACAATTGCCCTTTGGGGTAGGTAGTTATCATCTCCATTTCATGGATGAGGAAACAGACACTTAATGCAGATAAGTAACCAACAAAGGTCACTAGTTAATAAGTAGAGGAGCAGAGGTTTGAACAAGCTCCATCTAACTCCAAAGCCTCTCATTTTAGGGGGAATGTCCCTTTAGGATTTGATCCAAAGTCATTAGTGTGGCAACTGGTGCCCTTTGTGATATGGGCTTTGCTTACACTTCAGCCTCCTCCCTCAAGTGCACTGTCAAAAAATCTTGTTGCTTCTACCTTCAAAATACATTTGGAATTGAACCACTTCTTACTGATTCACCATCCTGGTTCAAGCACCACCTTGGGCCTGGATTATTGGCGTAGTCTCTTAACTGGCCTGTCTACGTCTGCCCCTGCCACCTTGATGTCTTTTCAAACATAGAAACCAAAGTGACCATGCTAAAGCACACGTTTGCTCATGTTACTCATCTGCTCCAAAACACCAGTGATTCCTGTGGTGGGCAGAATAATCTCCCGCCTCCCCTGTCTCCCACCAAAGATGTCCATGTCCTAATTCCCAGAACCCATGAGCATATTACTTGACCAAGGAGAATTAATGTTGTAGAGGGAATTAAGGTTGCTAACCAGCTGGCCTTAAGCTAGGGACATTATCCTGGACTGTCCAGTTGTGCCCCATGTAATACAAGGGTCCCTAAAGTGGAAGAGGGAGGCAGAGGGAAGATGAAAGTGACATGATGTGAGACTCAACCGTTGCTGGCTTTGAAGATGGAGGGGGGCTGGGAGCAAAGAATGCAGGCAGCCTCTAGATGTTGGAGAAGGCAAAGATGGATTCTTCCCTAGAGCCTTCAGGGAGGAACGCAGCCTTGTCAACACCTTGGTTTCAGTCCAGGGAAGTCTGCTGGAGGTTAGGCTTTTGGCCTCCAGAACTGTAAGATAATTCAGTCTGTGTTGCTTTAAGCCACTAAGTTTGTGGTGATTCGTTATAGCAGCCCCAAGAAATGAAAACAATTTCCTCCTGTTACCTCTGGGGCCTCACCTGCCACTTTTCACCTCATTCACTCTTCAGCCACACTGCCCTCTTACTCCAGCCACACAGCTTTGTAGAATAAATGTATGATTTTGAAACTTCAGTTTCCAGAAGCAAGAAAGGAGAGGTGATTTGCCCCTGATCTCCAGCAAGGACTTGAACCCAGGCCTCTGGCCCACCTACCAGTAGATTATTATTTCTATTGTACTTCAGTTTCCTCCCCCAGAAAAAGCCTTGTGATTAAATCCCCCGGCCACCTAGCAGAGTGGTTACGTTCCCTTCCAATGAGGGAATCTCTATGTTGACCATCGTATTCTTGCTATAAGAGTAGTTCATGTCTTGCGGTGTGCAATTCAGTGACAGAAACCTTCTTTAAAGGGCAGGGGAAGAAATATCCAGAGCATTAGATTGTACTGATCAAGAAAGACAAATTCCTTAGGAGAAAAGATAGACCTGGCTCTCCTTTAGCCAAAGAGGTTTACTGTGTGGGTTTCTATTTATACCCTGGGAAGTAAAGTGAGCTACATGGAAACCTGGACACATTTCTAAGTATTGTTGGCGATATCAATCTGAGTGCAAACAGCACTCCTTTTTTGCTGACCTGGCGTTTCTGTTTCCAAATGAGAAAGTTTGATTCGTAAGGTTGCAGCCACCCAGTGGAGGGCTCCCACTGGGTATTTATGCCAAGTCGTTTCGGAGCCTATCGGCCTCCCTGCGTCCAGCTGATAGGTGTCATAGGCAGTTCTGGGACTGAGCTCTGGTCATGAAAGCAGATGGCTTCTCCTACAAAGCTTGTGGGTACCAGCCTGGTAGATACAGCAGGTCTATTCTGATGTTTGGATTTTTTGTTTGTTTGTTTGTTTTGGTCTGTCTAGCATTCCTTTCTTTGAGAACTCCCCCTTCTAGGTTGTGCTCTCGGGGTTCTCATTTCCAGCGACCCCCCCACCCCCACCCCAACCTCAAGGATAGGCACATGAGATCCATGTCTGGCCAATCTATAGTACCCAATCCCTTTAGACAATGATTGTTCTAGAGAGGGTGGACGTGGGACTCAGGCAGGGTTCATCAGGATCCAACCCCAAGAAGAACGTACAGACTTTCGGGAGTAGACTCTGTCCTTCTGCTGAGGTGGCTAACCTTGGGAGAACATGAATCTGGACTTGCCCGTGGGGAAAGCTTGCTTGTACAGGAAGCTAAGCAGAGCCAAACAAAGATGAGAGGTGAATGGAGAGATGGTGCTGAGATGGAGACCCTGTAGGCCCTGTTTTCTGTTGCTCTTTCTTGCATTCTCTGAGGCTTTCCCACTGCCCTGCCCAGCTATGTGAACCAGTCCATCCCCTTCCTGCTGTAGGGAAGGTTTATGCTGTTCTTCTGTCACTTGTACCCAGGGGAGTCTGGCTAATACAAGGGGCTTAGGTAGGAAGAAACTGATGAGGTCCCTGCCACAGGTAAGAGAAGACTTAGAACCCATTCCTGCAGAGATTCATACCACCGTTCCCTCAAAGAGGTCTTTGGAGGGCCTGGCCTGGGACATCACAAAATGGAAGTATATATTTGGCTCTTGAGTGTTCCTCGTGAAACTCAGATCCTATTATTCCCTCTCCCCTTCCTTCTTAAAACACTTTGATGACTTCGCACGGCTGTGAGGATAAAGGGTGCAATCCTCAACAGGCCCCCAAAGCCTGACCTCCATGGTCTGGATCAGGGCTCTGAAATTTTTTTCTGTAAAGGGCAGATAGTAAATATTCCAGGCTTTGTGGGTTATAAGGTCTCTATCATAACTACTCAACTCTCATTATACCCAAAGCAGCCATAGACAATAAGTAAACAAATGAGTTCCCTCAGTACATGTTTTTCTAGCGCACCATGGCATTTGTGATGTAGTTGTAGTTTTCAGTATTTCATGCTGATTTGCTGTCTGTCTCCCCACTAGATGGTCATTTCCATATGGACAAGGCCCTGTCTATTTTGTTCAGTGCCTAGCATAGTGTTTAGTGCATTGTACTAGCACAATATATATTTGCTAGAAGAAAAGGAGGCAGGGAGAAGGGAGGGGCAGGAGAGGAGGAGAGAGAAAGAAAGATGGAAGGAGGAAAGAAGGAAAGAAGGAATCAATCATCTGAATTTGTCTATTAAATAACTGAGTGTTCAAGGGCAACAAAAATAAATGGGTGTTTTTTTATCTGCCCACTGAAACCAGTAGAATATGAACACTTGGTGACACTGGCGCTCCTTATCCATTCAGACATTTGGTAGTTTTTGGTGCTAGGGATTCTCCCTGGAGGTGACATCCAATGTTTGGCTTGCCTGTGGAGTTAGTGGGGACTTCCTTCTTGCAGCCCTTTCTCCCGGCATCCTGACCCTCCCACCCTGTCTTCCATGTGTCCAAGTTCTCTGTAAGGGATGTCAGTCAAGGTCAGCTCTCCCCAGGCGCCCTTCCCCAAAGTTACTCAGACTTCCTGGGGTCAGATCCCACCCAGCTCCAGGACTTAATGGTTGTATGACCTTGAGCAAGTCACTTAAACTTGCCAAGCCTCAGTTTCCTCTCTGTAAAGTGAAGATAATAAAATTACCCATGACACAGGGTTATTGAGAGGATTTCATGAGATAATATACAGAAATTGCTTAACATAAAGTCTGACCTGCTTAGTGTCAATAAGTTAACTAGTAACAGCTAAGTTTTAGAAAAAGAACAGTCTGATTATCTAATTGAAGCAATCGGGCCCATCCTTAAAATATGCAAGGTCAGGGCTAGAGTACAAATGGCCTAAATGTTTAAAAATTATAAATCTAGCTGTTAAATTGAATTTGTCTTCTCTCTCTAATTGACAAATGTGGCTTTATAATGGCAAAATTATTTTAAAATTGGAAAACTATGTTTCTTGTATGACTGAAGGTTGGCAGAATATCAGACAACTGAATTTAATTATTCTTGTGCGTGTGCTATTGATGGCCCAGAAATATTTGGATGAATGATAAAAGAAAGGCATATTTTATGAATTATCATATATTCCATACAACTTATTTTTTTGCTTTCATGCCAGAAACAAAAATCACTAGTTATGTAATTATAATAAAAATATACATATAATTTATGTGCCACTGACAATAAGGATTTAAAGGATTAAAATTAACATGTAATTCTATTCAAAGAGTATCAAATTTGAATATATTTCCATCAAAAATGTAAATGAAAATAAATGTAAAAAATAAGAATTGAATATTTTAGAAGAAAACTCACTTTTTAAGGCATGAAAAAATTTTAAATTTAAAGGCAAAGTAGATATAATAATGAATTAAAATTATAAATAAAATTGTTTAAATAAAGCTGCAGTTTTTATTTGACATTTCAAAAATGGAGTTAACTCTTAATGAATAATTTTACAAAAATAAAACTATTCACAATTCTAGCATTCATTCTCTTACCTTAGTTGACAATATACATAATCAGTGTCACACTTCACTCATGTTATACCTAAATTTACAAATATATTTAAGAGTAATATTATTTATTTATTTATTTATTAGGGAAAAGCACAAACACAGTCCACTACAACAAATCATGCAGTCGAGTTTCCCACATTTGGGGAAATCGCAAGGGCCTGCATAATCAGAGTGCAGTGGGTGAATCTCACCCTGGGAAAGCCACCTTCAGGATCACGGTATCTCCCCCACCAGGTAAACATGAATTGTTTACTATCGGGTTGTCGGAAAAGTCATGACGCATGTTTGCAACAGATGGCACTAGTTCATTTTTGGAAGTACTAGAGTCATTCGCATCTATGTTATTGTTATGTCATTTGACAGCTGACAGTTCTAGCTTCATTCTAAAAAAAATTTGGTTGCGTTTTGGAGATTTTACAAGTTGAAGATGGAAGACCAAACCATGCATTTTTGCCATATTTTACTGTTTTACTTCCATAAAGGGAAGAATGCGCGTCAAACTTGTGAAAAGTTGCATAAAAAGTTACGGTGACAATGCTCTACAAGAGCATCAGTGCCAACGATGGTTCACAAAATTCCGTGCTGATTTTGATCTCAATGACGCTCCTTGGTCAGGGAGGCCCACCAAGGTTGATGATGACAAAATAAAGGCATTGATCAAGTCAAACCCACGTTACATGACACGAGAGATTGCAGAAACATTGAACATCCATCATTCAAGCATTCATGACCTCCTGAAGAAGCTGGGATATGTAAGCAAGCTTGATAATTGGGTTCTGCATGAATTCAAAGAAGTTCATTTGACAGCGTGTGTAAACATCTGCAATATGCTCATTAAACGTGAGGAAAATGATCCTTTTTTGAAGTGACTGATAACTGGTGGTGAGAAGTGGATTGTTTACAACAATGTGGTGCACAAACGGTCTTGGTCTCAACGTGATGATTCGCCTCAAACGACATCGAAAGCAGACATTCATCAGAGGAAGGTTATGCTCTCAGTGTGGAGGGATTTTAAAGGTGTTGTTGTTTTTGAGCTGCTACCAAGGAACCAAACAATCAATTAGAATGTGTACTGTTGGCAGTTGGACAGTTTGAACAAATCCATCATCCAGAATTGTCCAGAGCTTGTTAATTGTAAAGGAGTTGTGTTCCATCGTGACAATGCGAGACCACACACAGGTCTGATCACCTGTCAAAAATTATTAGAGCTTGGATGGGATGTGTTGCCACACCCACCATACTCACCTGGCCTTGTGCTGTCAGACTTCTGCTTGTTTCGCTGTCTTCAAAACTCCTTGCATGGTATAAGATTCAATTCAGATGAGGCTGTAAATCAGCACTTTGTTCAGTTTTTTTGCAAATAAAGGCAAATCCTTTTATGAATGAGGAATTATGAAGCTCACTGAAAGATGGCAAAAGGTTATCAAACAAAATGGGCATATATCATTGATTGATCTTTCTTCTTTATATAAATAAATGACCTTTGAAAAACATAGACAAAATGCATCATGACTTTTCGACAACCCAATATTATAGTATGTTTCTCAGCTGCTCATGTGTACTTTTTTTGGTGATTATGCTAATTTATTGTTACTTTAGGAACTACCAATGGAAGACAAACAAAAGGAAAAAATATGCTCAGCATTAGAAGGAATGATACTGTACTATACAAAAGTCTATTATATTTAATTCATGTTGTCTGAGTGGAAGGAATTGACAAGTTAATTAATTTGCCTTTTCTGTTACTGAAGTCTCCTAGCACTTCAATACTCTCTGCTCTCTGAAGCAGTGTCGATCCCTGATGTTGGCATCACAGCCCACAAACATTCATGGCATGCAGACCCAGTAGCCATGGTGTTGAGGACACAATGCAAAAAGTGTGGAAAAGTTTTCTCTGGGGCTTGAGCAGTGTTGGTCACAAGAGTGGATATTCAGGGTTAGGGGTTGTAATGTGCCAGTGCTGAGCACAGATCCGTGACAGACACATACATGTGTTCAGTGTGTGTGTGTGTGTGTGTGTGTGTGT
>NW_017731424.1:557310-571800 GCF_001890085.2 Hipposideros armiger
GAGAGAGAGAGAGAGAGAGAGAGAGAGAGAGAGAGAGAGAGAGAGAATTTCAGTCCTCTAGAGCAAGGACCTTCTTTATCTTGCCCAGGTCTAAGAACAGTATAGAAAGGAGTTGCCTGGATGGGTGTGACTGACATGTCATTTGGGGTATTTGCAATGTAACAAAGACTTCTGCTTAACCTCCAAAGAATTCCTGGTATGAATGGGGCCTGAGAAGGCAATTGTGAGCAGAGGCTACGCACGGTGCCTCTTGCCCTCGTTGTCCCTTACTGCCCGTCACATGTCAGAAGAATGGGGCCCTTCAGCTAGGCATACTCATCCCGACTCCACACTCTATATGCTTTTGTAAGCAGCAGCAGGGCCACAATTAAGTAAAAAAATCCTTTGCAAGCAGATGTTTTAATTCTTCATTTTCTGATTGCTAGAGTTTCAGGGAAGTACTTTGACAAGTAACTTAATCATACACACATCAAAATAAACCAGAACTAATGAAAGAAGTATAAGATACCCATCTGCAGAAAAGGCCAACACTATTTTTTAAAGTCAGGGAAAAAAATCACCAAGATATATTCCTCACAAGTGCCTACTAAAAGCCTTTTTAAAATAAAGGTACTGGGCACCCTACTATGGGATAAGCCCTCAAATAAAAATGGAGGTGCGTAAAGAATTCCCATTTTACAGAGAGAACATGGAGACACACAGAGGCTAAGCAGCTTGCACAAGGTCATACAGCTACTAAGTGGCAGGGATGGTATTCCAAGCTAGGTTCTTTTATGTCCAGATGTTGACCTGGTGACCACCAGGACACAGCAGCTCTTTGCTTCTCCTACCCCACAGCCAGAGGAACGAAATAATCAACACTAGCAAAGAAAATTCAGTAGGATCCCTGGTTGAGCATCTTTGTTCTGCTTAATCTTCAGTTCACCCCAGGAGACAAGTAAGTCTTATTAACACTGAGCAAACAGTTAATGAGCATGTGTTAAGGTGTTAGGTTATAAGATGTTGGAAAGCAACACTTACTGACCTACCCTTTCCTGTTGGGTAAAAATCTGACCACTGAACTTCGAAGTACCTCTTCCTGCTAATTACAAAATGTTGACTTCCTTCATTTTATTTTCAAAGACCAACGAACTTGACAAGGTTACTACAAGTTGAGAAAGTGCCAACAGGGCTTTGAGTGTGATTGATCCATGAGCAACATGGGTTTGAACTACGGGGGTCCACATACACTGATTTTCTTTCAATAAATACATATAGTACTGTAAGTGCATTTTCTCTTATGATTGTCTTAATAGTATTTTCTTTTCTCTAGCTTACTGTATTGTAAGAATACAGTATATGATACATATAACATACAAACTATGTGTTAATCAACTATGTTATTGGTAAGACTTCCGGTCAGTAGTAGGCTATTAGTAGTTGAGTTTTAGGGGAGTCAAAAGTTACACATGAATTTCCGACTACACAGGGAAGTTGGCATCCCTAACCCCCTCATTGTTCAAGAGTCAACTATAGTAAGATGGAGAAACATGTTGGAGTGCTATATAGACATTTACAGTATCTTTGTTTTATCAATACCTTTATGAATAATGAGATTTTAAACAGCTTTATTGAGATATTTTTCACATACCATAAAATTCACCCATTTAAAGTGTACAGTTGATTAGATTTTAATATATGCATTGTTGTGTCACCATCACCACAATCTAATTTTAGAACTTTTTCAATACCCTAAAAAGACACCCCACACCCATTTCCTCCCACCTAATCCCAGGCAACCACTAATTACTTTCTGTTTCTCTCTATTTGCTTAATCTAGATATTTTATGTAAAAGGAATCATGTAATATGTGACTTTTTTTGTTACTGGCTTCTTGTACTTAACATAATGCTTTCAAGGATGATTCATGTTGTAGCATGTATCAGTATTTCATTCTTTTTTACGGCCAAATAATATTCCATTGTATGCACACACAATTTGTTTATGCCTTTATCAGTTGTTAGACATTTAGGTTTTTCCACTTTTTGGCTACGATGAATAATGCTGCTGTAAACATTTGTGTACAAGTTTTTATGTGAGGTGTTTCCATTTCTCTTGCATATATACTTATGAGTACAATTTTGGGGTCATATGATAGCTCTATGTTTAACTTTTGAGGACCCGCCAGGCTGCTTTCCAAAGCAATTGCACCATTTTACATCCCCAACAGCAGTGTATGAGGGTTCCAATTTCTCCATTTGGTCACCATCACTCTTCGCCCTGATTTTAGCCATCCTAATGGGTGTCTGGTAGCATCTCACTGTGGTTTTATGTGCATTTCCCTAATATCTATTGTTGATCGCCTTTGGAGAAATGTGTATGCAAATCCTTTACCCATTTTTAAGTTGGGCTATTTGTCTATTGTTATTAAGTTATAAGATTTCTTTATATTTCCAAATACATGTCCCTTCTCAGATACAGGATTTGCAAACATTGTCTCCCATTCTGTGAATTGTCTTTTCACTTTCTTGATAGTATTATTTGAAGCACAAAGTTTTTATGAAGTCAAATTTATCTGTTTTGTTTTGGGTCTTTTTTTGCTTTGCTTGCTGTGCTTTTGGTGTGATACCTTAGAAACCATTGCCTAATCCAACGTCATGAAGTTACTCCTACGTTTTGTTCTAGAACTTTATAGTTTTAGTTCTTACATTTAGGTTTATAATAAATTTTAAATTAATCTTCATGTATGATGTGAGGTAGGGGTCCAACTTCATTCTTTCTCATGTAGATATCCAGTTGTCCCAAACCATTCGTTGAAAAGACTCGTTGAATTGTCCCCAACCCTTTGCAAAAATCAATTGACCATAAATGTGAGAGTTTATTTCTGGACTCTCAATTCAAGACCTCAAGGCCTTTGCATAAGCAGTTCTTTCATAATGGAGTACCCTTGCCTTCCTGCCAGACTGCCCCTTTATTCTTGAAGACTCTCTATCTTCATCCCAGGCTTTCCAACACCCATTCCTTTGGACCTCAATGTTCTCAGTAGTACTTCTATCCTTGACTCTGACATTCCACAGGGTACTTAAATTTGCTAATATACCTATCACTCCAGCTAGACTGTGCTTCACATCTGATCTGTCTTTATAGCTCTAGGCCCATTAATTCAAAATGTATTGAATGAATGATTTAGATACATTTAGTATATATTGATATAAACTCCTATGGGTAAAAGAGCAACTAAAAATTTATAGCCATTAACCCTGGAAAGCACTTCTGTGGGCATGTTTTTCTTATATAAACTGAAGAGGAGCTTTGACAATTATTGGATTCACTGAAAGGTATTGGTTTATTAAGAACCTTGTCAGGCTTCATACATACATATTTAAAAGAAATCTATTCGAGGATCTGAATGCATTGATGAAATAAGCCAATGGTTGTCAAAACTTCTCTCTTCCTGGAACCCTATAGAAATTTATCTAAATGCTCATCCCCAGGAAATTTTGTACTCGTTTGCATTAAATCTAGTTTCCTCAAACCACACTTGGGCTCATTACATCCTCTGGTACATTTAGATCAATAGATAGAAGATGCTCATGTGTTTCAGTTGTTTTCACCCTCTGTCTCATTTCCTGGCTCAGACCAAAATATCGTTGGACTGAAGACAATTCAAGAGCTGGCTAAGAAGATCGATCCTGCCCAGTTTAGACCACATGCCTTTTTATAGTCATTCCCATCAGAGTGAAGGTAATTAAGCCTTTAGACTGACGAGTGTACGGTCCTGTCCACAAAATTGCTTAGCTGGGCAGACTTTTCTTCTTCCATGTTCTTCAGTTACCTCAAAGACCTATGGGGGTGAGATCAGGGGCAGACCCCTTTCTTAAAGAAGAGGAGCCAAATTGTCTTTGACCAAGGACAATTTCCCACCCCAGCATTTACTACTTCTTTTATGTATTCTAATGAAAAAAACTGATACATATTTCCAGTGTAATATGAAGGTTAGGAATTTTCTACACTGAAACTGTTACTCATGTCTCTACTTTGCAAAGGATCCGTCAATGGACTTCATATCACTTTTAACCACAAAGTCACTACAAATGGCCTTGTACCGGGCTGACTGAGTGGCGCTTTGGTTAAGAGTTGGCTTGGGACACCAGCTCTGAGCAGCAGGGCCCTGGTTCGGATCCCACATGAGGGCCAGTGACGCTGTGCCCTCTATAGCTAAGATGGTGAACAACAGCTCGACCTGGAGCTGGGCTGCCGTGAGTTGCCGGCGACAGCATAGGCTGCAGTGGGTCTGCAGTGGGTTGCCATAAGCTACTGTGAGTGGCTGGCAGCCGGCGTGAGCTGCCAAGAGCCACCGTGAGTGGCCATCCAGTGACCGGTGACCAATCTGCCTCACCCGGGAAGAGCGCAATGATGACACCAACATGGGCCAGTGAAGCGACGTCCTCCACAACTAGACTGAAGAACAAAAGGACAGCAACTTGTCTGTTCCCCTCCCCCAATTCCCCAATAAAATCTTTTAAAAAAAGAAAATGGCCTTGTATCAACCCCCCACTTTGTTTCAGAGTTCAGAGGTGATGTGAAAAGCTTGAACGAATGGCACTTAGTTTGTAAAATCAATAATTATCTTATCCTCTACTTTAGCCATAAACTTTTTTTATTAAAGCATCCCTAACAGCTCATGCTACTGTCAAAACAGTAAAATTTCAGAAGAGACTTGAGAGCTACAATCTGTTAGAAGCAACAAGAAATGAACAACACAGGTCCATCAGGAAAACCCCAGTTGAAGAGAGGGAAGAGGAGGCCTGAGCTGTACTCCCTTCCCTTCTGCTGTCCAGGCATATAGTGACCTCTTCCTCCTCCCTTGAGGTCAGAGAGAGGCCAGCAGCCTTACTCTGATTTAATTTCTTACACATGGAAATATAAAGAGACTCACCACTCTCAAAGGTTTTGTTTTTGTTTTAGTCAAATAATTTTGGGAAACAGTGGGTGCTCATGTGCATTGTGAGTCTCAAGAGAGCACACAGTTTGCAGTTTTCTCTAAAGGGGTTTGACCATGGGACATTTTCTTTCCAGACCATCTCTTTTCAAGGTGAGGGGAACACACTTTGGGAAATGCTACGTGACCACTTTGAGTCTAACCCCTGGGTTTGCACATTAATTCACATTCCTTTATTCATCCCTGGAAACCCTCCTCTCAAATAACAATCTCTTCTCAAGAAGGAGACATGTTTGGGCATTCTGTGGTATCTTGCCATGCTATTTGGCCAGATCTAAGCCAGGTTCTCCAATATAGCTTGTCATGTAATAAAGGTGATATTTTCATTTTCATCTATGTGGATCCTACATCTCTTAATTTGTTCAAAACTCAGGCAGATTTTTTTTTTACTGGGCCCATTAAAACCCCAACAAGACTCATTAAGCTGGGGTTCTTCCAGACACATTTTAAAAACTGCTGCTCTAAGTTAGTGGGCAGAATGGGGGGCAGGGGTGGGGGGCATCACAGAGCTGAAAGCAAAGGAACAATAGATCAAATCAAGAGCTGATGGAGTCAGGGAGACCTGATTGGGTGCATGAGGAAGATGCTGGGAATCTGGTCCAGGGCAATGATGGTTAGGGGAGAGAGGAAGTCATGGAGGGGCAGGTTGGTAGGCAGGACTTGATGACTGGTGACTCTGGGGCAGAGGGGACCTGAGGATCATGTCCAGGCAGCTGACTTGGGTGATGGAGCTACATGAAGAGGAATAAAGAGGGGAGGTCAGCTGTGATCTTTATCTGAGCTGCTGTCCTCAATGCTCAAGGGTAGGGGAGGGAAAGATACCATTGGCAATCAGGAGGAGGAGAGAAATTATGAGGCTACGGTTGGGGGTGGAAAATCATGCTAAGAATGAACACATGCCAAGAGAAGTCTTCGGTTTGGGGCTTGCCCTTGGAGACTGCCTCACTTCACTTCCCCATCCAGGCCCACAGCTTCTCTAGCAAAAAGAGTATCCTAATTCAGGAAATACTTTCTCATTTTCAGTTCACAGCTGCCATTCTGGTGTCTACCCATGTCATGTTTCCTGAGTCGCCATGAGCAGATCTGTAGGGCCTGACCCCCGCCTCCTCCTTGGTCCTGTTGAGCAGGTGCACCTGGGACTTTGTCCCACTGACTTCAGCGGGTTATGTCCATGGGAAGCCCTGGCTAGTGTGATCAACTTCCACTAATTTCTGTGCCATCTTTCTCATGGAGGAGGTTAAATGAGATAACAAATGTGAAGCACCAAACACAGTGCTTGGCACATAGTAGATGCTGCCCATGTTAGGTTCCCCTATTCTTCCTGATAGCCACAGCCCTCAAATGTGCCAGATCATCAAAAAGGTCATCCTCGTGGTGAACAGCACTGACTAGGTACCAGACCAACTTGGGTGTAACTCCCGGGGGTTATACTTCTGCCCTCAAAAGATGGTTGTGAAGATTCGATGCGATGTGCCTCATAAAGAGCTGAGTACAGTTCCTGGTACCTAGCACGTGCTCAATACACCATGGTAGCCATTTAACTATGCTGTCCTTAATACAAATCCAAAAGAGGCTAGAGAAGACAGTGACTTCAGATGTGACAGGCCAGGCTTGATTGCCTCCCAGAATATTCAAAAACAAAGTGCCATGAAACACTTTTCCCATAAGTCATGCAAATTGCTTTACTCATTCACCCACCCTTTAGAATCTATAAATAGTTTGTGTTGCGGGCTGTGCAGGAGCTGTTCACCCACACTTTGCAAGGCTAATCAAAAATATTTGGTAAAGTTGTCTTAGCACTCACTGCAAGCTATAGTGAGTTGAATGGTGGTCCCCAAAAGACATGTCTGAGTCCTAGCCACCAGTATCTGTAGATGGGACCTCATTTGGCAAAAGGGTCTTTGCAGATGTAATTAAGTTAAGGATATTGACATGAGATCATCCTGGATTAACCGGATAGGCCCTCAATCCAATGACAAGTGTCCTTAGAAGACACAGAAGAGAAGACACAGGGAGAAGAGAAGAGGCCATGACGATGGACACAGAGACTGGAGTGATGCAGCCACGAGCCAAGGAATGCCAGGAGCCACCAGAGCTGGAGGGAGCGAAGAAGGATCCTGCCCTTGGCAGGAGCATGGGAAGTCAATTTCTGTTGTTCTAAGCCACCCCGTTTGTGGTAATTCACCACAGCAGCCAGAGAAAACTAACATATAAGAAACAGAAGTGTACTCAGACTAATTTTGGCAACAAGAGAGGTGGAAAAGTTATTTTCTAGGAGGACACAATGGGATATAATGGATTCCAGGGACAGGAAGTTCAGGCTGGCCTCGTAAGGGACAGGACCAGGACCTAGAAAGTTTGGAGTAGGGTGGCTCTCTCCTTTGTGGACACCTGACCTTCCCCGTCTTGTCATTCTTCTCTCTCTATCGGCAGGCTGGTTCTCTGTGGTTCATGCACGTACCCAGCTTGACCTACCTTTATGCTGCATTTCGAGTGTATAGCAGACCATCAAATGGCTCTGGGGCCTGAGTCTAAATTCCAGGGACAGAGAATCCCTCAGCCTTGGTCAAATCAACTCTTGCCCAGCAGGGGGGGGGGGGGGACGGACGGACGGACCTTGTGTTCCGGGGGCCTTTGTTTGGGAGTAAGGAGGCTGCTGGCAGATATCTTTGAAGGTTTCTACTTGCGTGCCAAAGCTAGTTCAAAGAGCAGACAACGTCCATCTGTCCACCCACTTGACAGGTCAGGGAGACTCTGATATTCTTTCCAAATCTGCCTTCCTGCATGACGCAATGTCCTTAGCTTTCTACCCTTCTGCCTCCTTAAACTTCTCTCTGGCATAACCACATCATATCACTCAGGGAGAAAAGCCGATGAAAAGCCGTCCATTAAGTTCTCTTCCTGTTCTAAACATGAGGTTAATCTACTAAAGCAAACACATTATTGATTTGGGTCTATTATAATCTTCTGAAACAACAAATTTGTGCTACTATTGGTACACTATTTGGCTTGTTTTAGACTCAGGTCTTAATTTTTAAAAATACCTGTTTATTTATGTGTTTTTGTTTTTTTCCCCCTGCTGCCTTTGAAGGGCTCCTTTATAAAGGCCAAGTGGCACAGGGATAGTTGGAGGTTGAAGGACTTTGCCTTTGGCTATAATGCCTTTGATCCACAAAGCAAAGCCTCAAACCAAACAGAAATCCAAGCCAGGGAGGGCTGTGACAGAACAAATGAAACTGGTTCTGGGGATAGTCCCATTCCTTGAACTTCATTCAATAGTCATGGAGAATTCGTTGAGTGCATCCTAAGTGCTGGGTATTGGGCTAGACCTAGGATTACAGAGAGAAATAAGTTGGACATTGTGCATCCCACGGGGAGTGTATGGTGGTAGGAGAGGCAGGCAGAAGTTAAAGAAAAAGATGTAAATGAATGCATACTTGCAAGCTAACAAAGATCATGGAGGAGAGGTACCTGGCACAGTGAGAGTGAATAACTCAACAATTAGCCCAATGGGTCAGGGAAGGCTTCTCTGGGGAAGGCAGATTTCCTTAAGATCTGAAGGGTGAGTAGGTGTGTAACTAGATGAAGCTGGCGGGGGTGGGGAGGCAAAGGGAATATTGTGTATAGGTATTCATTATGCCATCCAGGTAGAAACCCATAAAATGTAAATTAAAGACATATACACGTGCAGACCCACAGACCCGGGAGAGGATGAGACGTCAGGCAGTTAGGCTCTGCTTCTCTGCTGTCTGTAGATGCAGCAGGCTGTGTGAGGTTTTGCACAGGTCTCTGACCCCGTGTTGATCTCTCCCTGGAGCCTTGTAAAAGGCGTTGTAATCCCTCGGACTTGTCGCGCTCCCTCGGGGCTCTGTGTCAGTGTCATTCAGAGTGCATCAAGGAGCTCTCAGTCTAAGAGCAGAGGCAAACAGAACATGCTAGGTTTCGTCAAGAAGAAAATTAATTCTGACAAGAGGAGCTATTTGGTTTTCTCGTGTCTCTAAAGGGAGAAGATGGGATTCTCGGGGCATGGAGAGATGCCCCCTGTGAGATTTCCCCACCTGAGCTGCGCCAGTCCTCCTGAGAAGGCCACCTGAAGGAGCATGTCGATCACGCCAGGAGCAGGAATCAACGTGGGGTAAAGTAGAGCCCATGAGTAGGGGGCACTTTCTTGGCCATTCCTGATGGCCCTGTCCTTCCTGTGTGTCCCAGGAACCACGGTGACCTCTCTGGTGGCCTGCTTTATAAGGCTTTGCCACCTGTCTGTCTCCCCCACTGGTTGCTGGGCTCCTCGAGCGACTGAATCTTTTTCAGTTTTTCTTCCGTGCCTAGCAACTGGCATTTACATGATAAACATTCAATACAAATTGATTAAAGGAAATGAATACACGGGCCTTGTTAATTTACACTCTGCTTTAGTCCCAAACATTTTGAGGCTGAATTGTGTTGCTTAGAAGTAGATGGATGAGACTAAATGAAGGATATTGCTCACACTGCCATGTACATTAGCAGGTGCTCAGTTGTGACTTATTGAATGGGTGCTTATAAATATCTCCAGGTCAGTGTTCCGCTTTTTATATGTAGCACAATTTATTTCTTAATGGCATCGATTTTGTAACAAAGTAGCACTTTGGGGCAGCATTTACATGTCTCTAATCTAGTTATTCCAGGGAGGCAGAGATCTTCCAATTACCATTCTCTCTGCACATAAGAGTATATACTTCTGCCCTTGCATCAAAGATAGGACATAGGTTTTTTTGTCCCATCCCTAACCCTTATAAGTCAGGACAACTTGTTCCCCTATTGTGCGTGTGTGTGTGTGTGTGTGTGTGTGTGTGTGTGTGTGTGTGTGAGATCAGGTAACAAAGGCTGAACGGCTTTCAGCAAAGGCCGTTGAGGTTCCTGTATCTCCTCCTTGCATAATGAATCCTACCAGTTAGGCTGCACCAGGGTGGGAGGGGGTGGCAGCTTGCCAGCATGGTCTGCGGCATTTGGATAAACAAACATCAATATTTATCAGCTGCTCCGGTGTGCCTCCTTGGCTGCTGGAACAGGAGCCCTCCCTGTGCTTCTATACAGTTTTCTCTGTATGAGATAAATGTTTGCGGTCATTAAGGGGAAAAAAAATGTTTGTACTCTGCTCCCCAGTGATTTAGGCTAGTTTACTGCACTCGGAGGCCTCGTAATTCATTAATAATATCCAAATACAAACCGAGGGAAGAAATTGCCTTGCTAATTGACTTTTGCCATGCTAATCTAAGACTCACTGGCTTTAAACATTGCCCAGCAGCTGAACTTGTACCACACACACTTTGGAAAAAGCAGAAAGCCACCCAATGCAAATGCTGAGATCACTGCCTCTGGGCTTTGTAACTAGACCCTCACCTCTACCTGTTCTCTTTAGGAATCTGGAGGCGGAGGAAACAAGGAAAATAGACGAAGAGATGGGGATAGGTTCAACCATCCTAGAATACAGCCTAGACGTACTACTAGTAAAGGCCAGGCTGTGGGAGACTGTGCTAGGCCGTGCTGGGCCTTGCAGGGCTGTGTAGGGTGTGGCCAGGCTGCCTACCCCAGCCCAGATGGCTGCAAAACTTGATTAGAAACAGCACCAGTAGGCTCAACTGACTGGTCCAATTAGGAGCAAAGTTCATTAATCTTAAGAAACTAATCTTCGCTGCTGACATCCCGAGGCAAGACTTCTGTCCCTGTCTTCTCTGATCATTGCCTACGGAGAAGACACGGAACTTTGTCAGTTCATTAAAATAAACTGGGAGATAATAGAGTTGAGTGATGAGCTTTTTCCCAGGTCAGCCCTGATGGTCAGATGCATCTGGATTTAAATCTTGCTCATTTTCTCACCCTTGGGACTGCCAATCACCCACCTCTACCAGTCTGCTGCTGGAATTTCAAGTTCATGATTGTGACCTAGGTATTAGGAACCTCATCATTTCCTTTGAGGCTGCGGTGGAGCCACCTAGATGACAAACCTGGCTCCACACAGCCATGGCATGGGGAGCCATGTAGATTTTACTGCAGATTTCATAGGAGAGGCGAAGGGGAGACTACGCCACGCCCCACAGCACACAGCCTTAATCCTCCTGTTTGATTTTCCTGTTCTCCCCAAGGCCCTCCTTGATTGCTTTGCCCCTGGGACTTTTCCTCTCTGACCTTTGGAGTTTTCTAATTCCTCTCATTCTTGCTTTTCTTGATTTAAAGAATAAAAGAAAGAAAATCAGATCTGGTATGTGAAGCTTCAGATTCATTTTTCTAGTCTCTGAAGTGGAAATGATAATTTCTATCTCATAAGGGGAGAGGGAGAATTAAATGAGAATTAAGGGACTGTGAACTCTAATGCGCTGTTTCTCCAACATGACCTATGGAATCAGTTTAATGGGTTGCCATCAGCATTAAAAAGAAAAAATGAACTAGGATAAAATAGAATAGAAAATATCAGAAGGCATCGCTTGCAAAATAAAAATAAGTTTTATTTTGTGAATCTTTTCTTTTGGTTTTACATATGTACATGCACCACTGGTGGATATAAAATGGTTTTTTTTTTTACTGTAGGTTATGGTAAAAGATGTTTGACGTATTTGTCATGAAATTCACTTTCAGCCTTAAGGAAGTGATCTCTGGGACTTAGTGAGTCACAAAACCCTAATGTTGAAAGATCAGAGACCTCTGAACTAGCCCCAAGCCAGGAGGCTATGATGTCACACAAAACGCACATTCTAGCAGCCCAGGGACTTTGTTCACAAATATTTTTGTTAGGCTCACATAGCATTTATTTTAAAAAGTTTTTAATTAATGACTATCATTTGAGAATCAGGAGATAGTACATAAAAATCTAGATTTTCAGCTTCCTGGAAAATATGGAAGATTTGGCCATTCCAGCCATTTTTCCTGCAGTCTCTGTCCCACCTGCATCCTCATTCATCTCTTATATGGATGGGCTCTGGAAGCACGAAAGGCTACTGCTTGACCTGGAGTCCTTCCTACCTAAGGCTCAATGTTTGTTTTAAAGAATCACAAAGCTGGAGCGTTCCTTTGGTCCAAACCCTCATTTGTGGGCAGAGGATAGAGTCCCAGGGAGGAGGAGGTGACTCATCAAGGTCACAGGGATCATTAGTGATGCGGACGGGAAAAGCTCCCAGGTCTCCATCCTCCTGTGTCAGTGCTCCAGTTCAGCCCTTGGAAACAAGTAGCTGTCATCCTCATAAGAATTGAGACTTTCTTAAGGGATGTGTGCAATTCACCTCAAAGGTCATCAGCCCTCACTTTTCCCTTCTATCTCGGCCAAAGCAAATGTTTACCGTGCAAAAGTGGAATGAGATCTAGAGTGGTTCCTGCTTGTCTTACTCGGTTTTTACACGTCTCTGTCTTTGCCCTCCATGACTTTCCCTTGTGGCCTTCCCGTGGCTGCAGCTGCTCTCAGCGCCACTTCTGCCCACAGAAGACACCCAGGCAAAGGGATTCACCTGAGTGGGTGTTTGGAAAGGACACCTATTCTCAGCGTGGTCTGGCTGTTTGTATCACCCCATTCTCATTGAAGGACAGAGAAAACCAGCTTGACGGTCACAGGCAATGCCAGCCTCAGCTGGCTGATGTAAGTGTGACTCCCAGATCACCCGAGAGAGAAGGTACAGAGTGGTCCTTGTGGGGACATTCTCAGAGGGGGAAGCCACCCGGTGCCGGGCACGGGGCCAGGAGCTGGACAGATATTTCGGTTATTTTCAATTTTAAAAAATTTGTTTTACATTATAAAAATAATCAAACATACACAAAAGTAGAAAGAATAGTATATAAATTTCCATAAGCCTATCACTCAGATTCAACGTTTATCAAAATTTTGCTACATATGCTTCCTAACCCTCCCTTTTAACTTTTACTTTGGCATATAATTTATATACAGTAAAAGGCATCAATCTTAAGTGTAAAGTTTGATGAGTTTTTAAACTTTTAATATTATATTTTGAAATAATTTCAGACTTATAGGAGTTGCAAAAATAACACAAAAAAATTCCCATGTACTCTTCAGTAAGCTTTCCCCAAATAATAACAAATTTCCACATTTGCTTATCATATATTACACACACACATACACACATTATTATTTTTTTTCTGAACCATTTGTAGATGGATGAGTTTTGCCAAATATTTTCTAAATTAAAAAAAAATTATATTGCATATGCAATTTTGCATGTTTTTTTGTTTTTCTTTCTTTTTTTTTTTTTTAATAAATTTTATTGGAGAACAGTGTGTTTTTCCAGAACCCATCAGCTCCATGTCAAGTAGTTGTCTTCAATGTAGTTGTGGGGGTGCAGTCCACCATCCCATCGGGAATCGAACTGGTAACCTTGTTGTTCAGAGCACACATTCTAACCAGCTGAGCCACCCGGCCACCCAAGTTTTGCCAAATATTTATGCCCATGTAATCATCAATCAAGTCATAAAACATTTTAAGTACTCCAGAAAGTCTCCTGATGCTGTTTTCCACTTCTCATTTTTATTAATTTTCATTCACTTCATTTAATTTTCATTGCAGTTTCATTCTCATTTTTATTACCATAGGTAAGTTTTGCCTGTTCTTGAACTTGATATAAATAAAATCATCCCCATTTTATTTCTGCTTAATTATTTTAAAGCAAACCCCAGATCTTAGGTCATTTCATCTATACATATTTTGTAAGTATCTCTAAAAGTTGTGGGCTTTTTTTTTAAACATAATCACAGTGCCAAAGGAATTATGTAAAATGTCTTCATAACAAGCTACTATGATTATCTCCGTTTTGCAGGCAAGCACACAACTCAAGGAGGCTCAAAAATTTGCCCGAGGTCACCCAGCAAGTAGCTGGTAGAGAAGGCCATCTTCCTTGAGAACCTGTTCTATTGCTCTTTACTCTCTGCTCTTGGCCCCAGTGCAGGGTCCCAGCAGAGCTGTTTGTTCCCTGTGGGGAATGGGAAAGGCCAGCAACTCTATAGGTCCTTTCCTGTCATTCCTCTCAGCTGGGCCCCCACAGCACGTGCAAGTCCCCAAATGCACTCACATGACCCTTTGAGCACCCCTGCCTGCATACACACTCACTCCAGCATGGGTTACCAAGCTGCCTGCAGCCTCTGGCTGTCACTCTTTAAAGAGAGAAGGAAGGAGACAGATGAGACAGCAGATGTGTTTGAAAGCTGCGGACACCTTCCCATTCCCCAGGATCTAGACCGCACAAAGGTGGTAAGACAAATAATCAAAATGCAGAAAAGACACATGCTTTTAGGATTTTAGATTATATTTGCAAACAAGTTCTAAAAATACACAACTCACATTTATTAAAAACAAAAAAACAAAAAAGCAAAAAACTAAACCCACAGCAATCTGTTCTTCCAGGAGACAATTAGGTAGAAACGAATCTAAAAAAAAAATATTTTTCCCCTTTGGAAGACGAGCATGGAACTCACCGGAAACAAATAACTTATTGTAAGCCTGAATCAGCTGCTAGTAATCACAATTTTATTCA
>NW_017731424.1:573154-575423 GCF_001890085.2 Hipposideros armiger
TTCACGTGGAGCGTGGGCAGGGCAAGGCTGAGGGCTGCTACCCAGGAAGATGCTCTCGAGTCCTCCCCAGTGAGCGGAGCTCGAGCACCTCTTTCCTTCTGTTCCTCGGCAATAAATCCCTTCCTGGGAGCGGTTTCAGGAGAGCTTGCTGCCCTCTCATCTCTTTAGTCACCCGTGTGCTTCAGGCTCTCGAAGCCTCTCCCAACCCTTTATCATTCCCTCCGAAGGACCCAGGGAAATGTCCTCTCTTCTCCCTGCACCTTTAGGAGCTACGGTCTCACACACAGCAAGCACTCTAAGATATAATGCCCCAAAGGAATGACCAAAATAGCTGTTGGAGGCTCTCTGTGCACTGGACATGGTACCAGGGAATTATAAGTATGCAATTTCACTTAATCCTCTGGACACCTTAGGAACCAGGAATTGTTCTCATTTTGCAAATGAAGAAAGTGAGACGCAGAGAGAGCTTGAATTACGGGCTGAAGGCTGCCAGGTAGGAAGGGCAGAACTGGGCTAGAGCCTAGCTCCCTGCCTTGAACCCTCTGTCCTGCACCCCAGCCCCTTGGCCATGATTCCCGCTGCATGACTCCTTCTCCTTGGCCAGTCGGGGGTCACGATTCTGTCTTCGTTAGAGGCAGGGAGGACTTTTACCTGCCTGCCCCTGGCTGGGGGAGCCAGCAATGCCTCCTCCCAGGCTGTCTCAGCACCAAAGGCAGAGAAGCACCCTTGGCCTCCCTGAAAAGACCTCATGATCTCCCCAGCAGCTGGCAGCGTTCAGGGAAGTGGGGCAGGAAGAACTCTCTGGAGACAGGGCCTTTTTATTTTATTTCATTTCACAAACACAATGAAAAAAAAAATCCTGCTAATAGGGTTGCCAACTCAGCAGGCCTCAGCAAGCCATGCCAAGTAAATATAGAGCACCCTGGCACACCTTGAGATTGATGACAAGTCCGGAATGACCAGAAATTAATCAGGAGAGTTGTCTTTTACTAAAGGGAGGGGGTGGGAGAGACAGCAAGCATGAGGGTGCAGCCACTATGACCAACCCCTATTGATTTTGTGCCTATTTTTCTTGGGGCCCCCATGGCTCCCAGGAACAGAGGAAGCAGCCAAGTGGTTCTCAGGGCTGCCTGAGTGCCTGCTGCTCTGACTGCACCCCGCACGCCTCCTTCCCCTCACCACCACCCTGCAGGAAGTCCACTGCCTGCAAAGGAGGCACTTCTTCTGGTCCACGTGTGATAAAACCTCTGTGGTCCTGAGCCCTGCCCTCCAGGTCTCTCTGGGAAGGCACAGAACCTTCATGGCCAAAAAGTACCCCCCTCTTCTAATCTGGGCCTGGCCGCAGCAGCTCTAACTCAGGGCTGAGGGACCACGCCAGCCTCAGAACTGCTGTCTGCCATCTCCTGAGTTGGACTGATCTCATGAGGATCTTTCGCACATTGTTCTTCCCCAGTCTCCTTATCTCTCACCTCTGCCAGGCAGCTGACTGTGGTGAGGAAGCTGGTGAGTGAGCGGCTGGCGTCCGCTGGCGGTGGCAGAGAAGCACAGCCGGGGCTCTGCCCAGTGCTGCATCTGCAGACCAGCAGTTTCCTTCTATGGGTCACAACGCATCCTCTCCAGCCGAGTTTATACTCCAGTCCCATTAGGCTCTCCGGGTCCCTGACTTTCTGGTTGTGTGAGGAGAGAGCAAAGAGATGCTGAGGTTTCGGGGTAAAGCAGAGACTGTGGAGAAATTGCCATCCCCAAACCACAGGTGGATAGGAGTTGGCAGGGACTCGAGAGGTCAATCAGCCATTTCTGTCTTATCATTTAACAATGCTGAAAGTGGGAGGGTTTGGTTCTGTGTTAGTTTATGAAGAGGATGAACCTCTTAGCACTGTGAAAGTAACTGAAGAGGCCACATGGCAATCAAAATGATCAGGCACCAAACAGCAGTGGGTCTAGGTCAGGTACATTAGCTAAACAAGGGCTTGAGTAGGGAAAAAAAGGCCCACTCCAAGTTCACGTCCCTTCACTTCCTTTCTTTGGCATCTCTTTACTATGGATAATATCTTGAAACTTTTCCAGGTTGAGGCTGATTTCTCATCAGTTTTTTCCTTGGACAATTGGGCCCCACTTGGTCCAGGGTCCAACATTTTGGAGTTTCCAGCTGCTGACATCTTTAGAAAAGACTTTCACAATTAGGCTTTTAAATTCTTCAACCATAATGAGTTTAAATGTAGGGAGGAAGGGGCCAGCCGAGTGGCGCATTGGTTAAGAGTTGGCATGG
>NW_017731424.1:576903-580856 GCF_001890085.2 Hipposideros armiger
TTTTTTTCATCTTAAAGAAGTCCTTGTAAGATTCCTTGAAATACTGGTTTGGTGGTGATGAACTCCTTTAGCTTTTTCTTGTCTGAAATCCCTTTATCTGTGCTGTGATTTTAAATGATAGCCTTGCTGGGTAGAGTACCCTTTGTTGTAGGTCCTAGTTTTTCAGCATTTTGAACATTTCATGCCAATCCCCTCTAGCCTGGAAAATTTATGTTGAGAAGTCAGCTGACAGTCTTATGGGAGCTCCCTTGTGGGTAACTAACTGCTTTTCTCTTGCTGCTTTTAAGATTCTTTCTTTGTCTTTAACCTTTGCCATTTTAATTATAATGTGTCTTGGTGTGAGCCTATTTGGGTTCATCTTTTTGGGGACTCTCTGAGCTTCCTGGGCTTGTATGTCTATTTTCTTAGCCACGTTAGGAAAGTTCTCAGTCATTATTTCTTCAAATAGATTCTCAATCCCTTGCTTTCTCACTTCTCCTTCTGGTACCCCTATGATGCGAAAGTTGTTCTTTTTTTTTAATATTAAATCACAGAATTTAATTTTTAACTGCCGCACAGGGGTGTGGGTTCAGCTTGTTTTGCGTCTCTGCCCTTCCTACCAGTCTTGCCTTAGCTTCTTCTTTTATTTCCTTAGTTATAAAATTTCTGTTCCGCTGGACTTCAGATGGTTCTCTAGGTTGACTGTTCTATAATTTTGGTGTAATTTTGATGTGTTCACGGGATGAGGCAAGCGCAGCATTATACTCTGCCCAATCTTGACTCTCCTCTAGAGTGGGGTTCTTAGCCTTAGCTCTCTGACACTCCCGACTCTACTGCTCACTGGGGTCAAAGCCATGTCTTCTCTCCTGCTCTCCTAGCCCTCTGTGCTTCCCCTCCCTGGGCTGGGCACTGACTAGCTGTGCCTGTCTGTCTTCAGCAGGGGGCAGGCCCTTTGGGGACAGGAATGGGGGCCATGTTTATGAACCCTTCATGCTGATAGCTGAGGCTCCAAAAGTGTCTGCTGAATCAAAATCTTTAGGGCTTAGGCTAATCTTTCTGAGTTTTAAATTCCAATCAGCTAAATTGAGTCCCCTGACTATGTGGTGATTAGGAAGATACAGCTTCAAAATATGGTACAGGTTTTTCAGTTATGGAAATCTGACCTTTCCAAATGCCTGAACAGCTGTTCCTTTTGCATTATGCATAATAGGGAATAATTAAAGGCAACCTCAATGTCCATTCGTTGGGTACCTCACTGATAAAACATGCAGCAGCTTTTTCAAAAACATGAATTAGAGTCACATGTCTTCACATGCAAAGATGTCCAGAATATATGTACCAGTGACAAAACAAATTACATAGCAGGATGCACTACAAACCCCTCCACCCCGAAATGCACAGAAACCACTGACAGGCTACAGTCCAAACTGAACAGTGGTTCCCTTTGAAGAATAGGATTGGAGCAGGGCACCTTCATTTTTACTTCATTTCTGTATTGTTTGTCATTTTTGACAGTGAGCATGTATTACCTTTGTGATTAAAAAAGATTAAAATTAAAAATTAAAATAGCTCTAAAATAAAATAAAAACAAGCCATTGTGATGGGCATGGTGGGTTGGTGCTGACCACTCATTCCATTCTCCTTCTGGTGTCCCTTCCATACCACAGAAACCCAAAATGAAAAAGTTTCATTTCCCAGACTCCCTTGCAACTAGGATTCTGGATATAATTTAGGTTTAGCTTGTCATACACCCTTAGGTGAGATTGGCAAGGGGGGCGTGAAGTAGAGGCTACTCTGCTGCTGCTGAGAAGCACCGCTGAGGAGGGATTGGCTGTACTAGGGCAGCGTGAGCAGAAGCCTCAATGTTCCATCACTCGCTTTGCTGGCTGGATTGGAGCGCTCCAGTTCAGCAGTTAGCTTCCTGGTGGTCAAGTCAGCTGCTCCCTTGTAGCCTGATTCTGCTGTATGACCAAAACTATACCTTTTTTCAGCCCTTCCTATCATTCTATAAACTGTAATAAGCCCCTCCCTGTTCAAACTAGTTAGCGTGGGTTCTTTTTTCTTGACAGATACACTTATATGGAAATCTGGAAAAAGCAGCGTGATATTTCTTTGGGTTCAAAGCCCTCTGATAGCTTTAGGAAGCATGAGAGAATTGGTTGGTTCTTTTAAATTAAGCTCAACTAGGGAGACTAGTCTAAACTTCTTAAAACTCCATTCTAGTAATTTGTGAAATCTGATGGCACCAACTCAAAGTCAGGAATGGGGTCTTTGAGCCTCGTAAATCACCTCTCTACATTTTCTCCCCTATGCACACACCATTTCACTATCTCTGGCCATCTCGTAATTTCATTTCCAGCCACTTTGCAAGACTAGCTTTCCTAGGCGAAGCCCTAGGCCACATGCAATTGGCAACACAAGAAAAAAAATTCTAAGGAAATAAACAAGGGTGTAGTCTACTGGTCCAACTGATGTTAACAAGAGTTCCTTTGACATGAGAATGGATGGTGCCTCATAATTTTTCCTTTGGGTTGTGTTTCTATTTTAATAACCCATTTGATATATAACTTTTGAAGTTAGATGACCCTTGAAGTTACTCACCGATGTTTATCTCAGAGACTTGAGTCCAGAGGAAAATGCAGGATGCCCTTTCCTGATGAGGTCACTCTGGCAGTCCAAGGCTGAGTCTTCAAAGCTTGAGGGAAATTGGANTGCCATGAGCTACTGTGAGTGGCTGGCAGCTGGCGTGAGCGGCCAGCAGCCCGTGTGAGCTGCTGTGAGCCTCCGTGAGTGGCCATCCAATGACCAGTGACCGATCTGCCTCAGCCGGGAAGAGCACAATGATAATCCCAACATGGGCCAGTGAAGCAACATCCTCCACAACTAGACTGAAGAATAAAAAAGGACAGCAACTTGTCTGTTCTCCTTCCCCTATTCCCCAATAAAATCTTTAAAAACGAAACAAAACAAAAACAAAGAAGTGATCCCCCTGCTAGTCTAGTACCCACCTGATACTACACATAGCTATTACCATATTACTGACTAGATCCCTTATGCTTTACCTTACATCCCCATGACTGTTTTGTAGCTACCAATTTGTACTACTTAACCCCTTCACCTTTTTCACTCTGTATCCCAACCTCCCTCCTAACTATCACCCAGATGAATCTAGTACCCACCTGACACTATACATAGTTATTACAATATTATTGACTATATTCCTTATGTTATACCCTATATCCCCATGACTACTTTGTAACAACCAATTTGTACTTCTTAATCCCTTCCCTTTCTTCACCCACCACCCCAACCCCCATCCCACCTGGCAACCATCAAAATGTTCTCTGTATCTATGAGTCTGTTTCTGTTTTGTTTGTTTACTTTGTTCTTTAGATTCCACATATAAGTGAAATCACATTGCATCTTTCACTGTTTGACATACTTCACTCGGCTCAATACACCCCAGGTTCATCCATGCCTCTGCAGATGGCAAAAACCCATTCTTTTCCATGGCCGAGCAATATTCCATTGTCTATATGTACCACATCCTCTTTATCCATTCTTCTATCAATGGACACCCAGGCTGCCTCCACATCTTGGCCATTGTAAACAATGCTGCAATGAACATATCGATGCACACGTCCCGTGGAATAGCATTTTGGGTTTCTTCAGTTAAATACCAGGAAGTGGGATTACTGGGTCCTTCTTTGTCTCTTCTTATAGCCTTTGCTTTAAAGTCTATTTTGTCTGGGATAAGTATTGCTACCCTAGCTTTTTGTTTATTTGTTTGTTTTCATTTTAATGAAATGATTTTTTCCATTCCTTTAATTTCAGTCTGTGTGTGTCTTTCAATCTGAAGTGAGCCTCTTGTAGACAGCATATGTAAGGGTTTTGTTTTTTTATCCATTCAGCCACTCTATGTTTTTGATTGGAGCATTAAGTCCACTTACATTGAAAGCAATTATTGATAGATA
>NW_017731424.1:587509-592843 GCF_001890085.2 Hipposideros armiger
GCACGCTGCCCCCTGCTGCCCCTGCTGCCCCTGCCCAGAGACCCTTGTGGTGGTGTTCAGCCACCTGCCCTTCGGCAACTGTATGTTCAGAAAGAACACGCAGAGCCCGGTTGCTTTGCTGAATTGTAAATGTATTTATCTGAAAGTTATGTTTACAAAGATATAAAGATTACGTCACACAGAGCTACTCATCTCTCTTTAGAAAAGTATGAAAGAAGGAATTCATCCGCGTATTTACATCTTGTTAAAGCTTTGACTTTCAGTTACCATGGCAATGTCCACCTTTTTTCTATCCTGGTCCTACACTGGAATGGGCCAGCGGCAGGCGGGAGGACAGTGTTAGGGGTGGAGGCAGAAAGGCCACTGGAGGCCAGCTGGGAGGCCTGCATTCCAGTCCCATCTCAGATGCTAACCAGCTCCTGAAACGGATGCTAACTGAGCTTCAGACACTGGCGTGTTAAACTATAGATCAAAAGACTTTTTTAAACTATAGATCAAAAGACTTTTCCTGCTCAACATAGTGTCTTAAAAGGGCCTAAGGGGATCTAGCACAGATCTAGAAACTTGCTAGGGGACATTCTCCCGTGGTGTGGATTCCGGTGGGAGGCGAGGCCCCTAGTCCCTTGAGGAAGGTGGAGTGGGGCAGAGGCCTTCTTTTTTGCTCTTGGCCACCAGGGGGCAGCACCTAACTTACGCTCAGACAACTGGCGCTCTCTCCTGAGACTTGGAATCCGGAGAGTGAGCCAAAGATATGGGCTCAGGTGAAGGTTATTCAGGGTGGCAGCCGCTGAGCTGCCAGTGGCCATGGTGGGGAATGTCCACTGGTGCCAACAATGATGTCTCAGTCAAGCTTTTCCTGTGGCATAAACATGACTGTGACCTCACTGTTAACTTCCGTAGTCCTGCCTTTTCTCTCCACTTCTCGTTCAATTTTGTGAGCAACCCAGTACTCACCCATAGCTTTCATCACCTTCTCAAATGGGTCTATGAACAGTAAAGTGTTAAAAGTCACAGCTATGTAATCTTTCTGCCTTTGAACGCAGAGTTAGCCAAGGCTCTGGGTTATGAGTGACAGAAACTCAACTTAAGCTGAGTTGAACAGAAAGGGAATTTAATGACTCACATGCCTGGAGTAGCTCAAAGGCCTGAAGGAAACACAGCAGCTTTGGGGGTTTTGGGGAGTGGATTCAGGAACACATTGCTGTCAGGATTCTCTCCCTGTTTCTCAGTTCTGCTTGCCTCTGCTTGGCTTTATTCTCTTCAGCAAGTTGCTGTCTTCACACACCACAGGAGACGATAGCTGGCAGCCCTCAATTCCTTCCCACCCTGGGACTCAAAGAGCAAGCCCTTCTCCTCCAAATCTACGTGAAAAATTCTGAGGCAAGATTTTGAGTGCCCCGCGTGGGGTCATATACTCACCGTTGGAGCGACCACAGGGCCAAGGGAATTGTGTGCCGGGGTCAGGTGGGCCTCGGCTCGCTGTCTACCTTCTGTATGTGGGGCAGAGCGTAGTGATCTGATGCTCATGATGGGAGTGGAGGAGGAGCAGGTCTTCGAAAGGTGTGTGTGTGTGTGTGTGTGTGTGTGTGTGTGTGTGTATGCTGAAAAATGGCAGATGTCTCCTGCAAGGGTTATCACCATTTTACAGGTTAGGAAAGTGAGTCTCAATAAGTTCAGAGTTTGCTCAAGGAGGCAGGGGTGGTGGAGGGAGGACTTGAGCTTAGGTCTCCAACTCCAAGTGTAGTGTCTGTTCTGGTTCTCCTCCTCTGCCTTTTCAGATAATTGCCAAAGAATTCATGAAAGATTGTATTATGCATAATCTTTCTTTTGGCTCACACAGCTGCTCTGAAAGCTTTGTGGTTTACAAACAAGAGTCCTTAAGCAGCCTTGGGCTTGGCCCATCACTCACAAGGGGGAGTGCTGCTGAGCTCCCTTGATATCTGGATGCTCTGAGAGCTTGTGGGCTCCTCTCTCCCGCTGCGTGCCTGGGGGTAGAGAGAGGTAAAAAAAAGCCCGGTTCTGAGAAGAGGGAAGCAGAAGAATCCAGTGTTAGGCACTTAATACTGGCACTTGATAACAATTAAACATCTGATAAGATTACTTATCAGATAGTTTATATGATTTGTATGATAATTAATCATAGTTCTAAATCAGAGCGGGAAGTATGGGGGGAAGGGTGCTGCAGGGTCCTGGCTGCCCCTGGAGGGGTGCAGTGTGGCCGCCTCTGGGCTGCTTCCAGCCTCCATTGTTTGTCTACTTGTCTGCTTGTTTTCAGTTTCTCCCCACTCCCCTCAAATAAGCTCCAGGTGAGGACCTTGCCTCTCTTCTGGGCCAATGCTAGACACATGAGTAGGTGCTCAATAGATATCTGTGGGATGGATGGATGGATGGATGGATGGATGGATGGATGGAATGGAAGGATGAGGAAAAGAGTTTCTAGTTCAAGCTCTAGAATGAGCTATTTTGAATTGTTATTATATCTGGTTATTCCACTCAAGTAGCAATTTCTTTTCTACTGAGTAGGCCAAGTGTCCCCAAGCAGAGCAAATTGGCAAGGACAGGTCCTCTAGAGCAGCGGTTCTCAACCTGTGGGTTGTGACCCCTTTGGGGGTCGAACGACCCTTTCACAGGGGTTGACTAAGACCATCGGAAAACAAAAAGATATTTACATTACGATTCATAACAGTAGCAAAATTACAGTTATAGAGTAGCAACAAAAATAACTTTATGGTTGGGGGTCACAACACCATGAGGAACTGTATTAAGGGGTCGCGGCATCAGGAAGGTTGAGAACTGCTGAGCTAGGGGGTGAGTGTGAGGCTGGGCCCAAGGCAGAGCCAAGCAGCCTGTGGAGAACGGCAGGGGCCAGAACTTTGAAGAACCAGCAAATCTGTAACAGCGTCACTGCTCACAGTGTGTCCCCCAGACCAGCAGCACTGGCAGCACCCGGGAGCTTGTCAGAAAGGTAGAGTCTCAGGCCCCACCCAGACCTGCATTGTAAAGGATCCCAGGNGCATAGGATGCAGCTAAACGGTGCTTTGGGAATCTAATGACAGGTCTTAAGAGCCTTTCAGTTTCAGTCTATGTCTTCTTGAAACATTTGCTTTTGGAGCTCTGATATGTTACATAAGAAATGTGATTACCCTTCTAGAAAGACCATCTGGAGAGGCTCTGAGACTAGAGAGAGAGGCCCCGCTGAGCCTAGCCCTCCAGCTGTCCAACAAAGATACCAGAAATGTGAGCTGCCATCTTGGACCCTCCAAACCAGTCCAACTGCCAACTAAATGCCACTGAGTCACTGCAATTGAGGCTGTGTTTAACCAAAGAATCACCAAGCTGAGTCCTGCCTAAATTCCTGACCCACAAAATCATGAGGTGAAACAGTTGTTATTTTAAGCGCATAAGTTGTGGGGTAGTTTGTAAGGTCGTAGTAGGGTAACTGGAACATTGACATTGGGCTTCCAGAGATGAATAAGACCCAGTTTCGGTCCATAAAGAGTTCCTAGTCTCTTGGGAGTGATGGACACATGAACAAGCAAATCATAATTTGGTGAAACCAAGCATGCACAAGATAGAGTGGGAGTCCAGAGGACAGGTGGATATCTCTGTCTTAAAGGGGCCAGGAGGGCTTCCTGAAGGGACGATGCCTATCTGGGCTCTGGTCCCATTGTTTTTTTGGATGCATGGTCACAAGAAGTCATTCTCCCCCCACTACCCCAGGAATGCCCCAGTATAGAGTGAAGGGTCTGTGATGGTCAAATCTATATTAGGTAACTCTGTTGCCCTGCACATAGCTGATAGACCCAGGGGTGGACAGGTACTCAAGGTGGGCCAGTCAAATTTCTTCTCCCAGTAAACTGAACTTTGGAATGGAGAGTCTCAGGGGCTGGATGTCATTGGAGCCAAATCATGGTGATAACAGCCCTCTACAGCAGGGTTTCTCAACCTTGGCACTATTGACATATTGGGCTGATTCATTCTCTGCTGGAGTTGGGAGGCTGTCCTGTGCATTGCAGGATGTTTAGCAGCATTCCTGGCCTCTACCCAGTAGATGCCGCTAGCACCTCACCTATAGCCATGACAATCAAAAATGTCTCCAGACATTGCCAAATGTCCCCTGGAAGGCAAAGTCACACCCCAGATGAGAAACATTTGTCTAGAGTGATAGCTCCCAAAATTCATGAGCTGTGCTATGCCTGTCCTTATTGAGATATGGTAGAGTTAAACTCTTTTTTTGAATCTTTGAGGCATCCCAGAGCCTTCTAATAATTCAGTGTCCAATTCCATATCATCTTGCAACCCAAGGAATCTTTGTTTCTACAGTTATTGAAGGTTGGAATGGAGTTTGTTACACAGAAAAGACTTCGAAGGGCATTTTGGGTAGAGGAACTGTTTGTTCACAAGCATGAAAACATCATTATAGAAGCATTGGGTATTGCTGGAGCTGCTCGTAGAAGGTGGGTAGTAGGCTGGAGGGGCCCAAGGGTCAGTCATGCTTTGCAGGCCACACTCAAGTTTACAGACTAGGTCACTGTGGCTCTCGGAGCCTCCATAACTTACCTAAGGGCACTGCTTTCCACTGAACCAAAGGCCTCCCGCCATCTTTCCTGTGTCAGGATGGAAGCACAGGCTATGAAAGGTTCGAGTTGGGGAATTTAGAGGATTATGTTCCGCTGAGACTATTTTTCCCCGTTGAAGAATCAATTGCTCCTGGATTTTAACCCTGTCTATATTTCACAACCAAGTTAAAATGAGGAACTGAGGACAGTTTTTGAGTTTTGCTGGATCCCACATGTCTTCTCTGTGAGGTAAAAGCGGAGTCCTTTAGGCTGGAGTCAGTTGGATGGAAGAGTTCCATCATCCACTTGGCTACGTGTGCATGTGTTCAAGCCTGAACTGAGAATATTTTGGGTCATAGAGATTGGAGACAAACTCATATGATTTCAAGTTACAGGGCCCATGGCGAGGTTCTCCACTTACTTTCAAGCAGCCGTGCCGCAGGAGCCTTCTCCCCCTCAGAGACTCAGCTCCTCTCAGCTTCAGCTTAAACCGCTCTTGCTATTACCTAGTAACAGATTTCCTGCAAATCTCAAGTTCAAGTTCCCAGGATAGAGTCTGGTTGGTTTGGGCACTGCTGTAGGACAGAGCTTTGGCTCCTGGCTAACTATAACCCACTGCCTTTGGGGGCTGTGTCTATCCCCAGGTGGACTAGGTACAAAACACATCGGATGCTTTGTGGCGTCTCAGAAGAGATGTGTGAGGAAGCAGGACCCCTAAGCTGCCCCAGAGGGGGAAGTGTCCTCGGCAGACACAATTACAGGTGCTGGACTCAGG